>NC_057794.1:553357952-553422268 GCF_018294505.1 Triticum aestivum | reverse complement strand
GCCATGATGCCAAGGTGGTGATGGAAAACACGCTTGAGCCAAGGCAAGAAGGCAGCTTTTGGGGGAGTGATGTTGACGAGGCAGACTAGACTAGGGAGTTCTGGTCCGGCGCCATGGGGTAGGTGAAGGAGAAGGCGTTGTCGCCGGCATTGTGAGGCAGGATCCAGACGGTGCGGTCCCCCAACGCGAGCGGGCTGGCGCGCACGGCCGCAACTTGCTCTGATTCCCGCTGGAAGACCACAAAGGCAGTCCCCACAGCCGTGCCAGCAAAGCGCACCGCCATGATGCCAAGGTGGTGATGGAAAACACGCTTGAGCCAAGGCAAGAAGGCAGCTTTTGGGGGAGTGATGTTGACGAGGCAGACTAGACTAGGGAGTTCTGGTCCGGCGCCATGGGGTAGGTGAAGGAGAAGGCGTTGTCGCCGGCATTGTGAGGCAGGATCCAGACGGTGCGGTCCCCCAACGCGAGCAAAGCGCACCGCCGTGATGCCAAGGTGGTGACGGAAGACACGCTTGAGCCAAGGCAAGAAGGCAACTTTTGGGGGAGTGATGTTGACGAGGCAGACTAGGGAGTTCTGATCTGGCGCCATGGGGTAGTGCACGTCCAGTGAGGAGGGGCGGCCATGCACGACAGGCTCCATGGGGAAGGAGGGTGGGCTAGAGGCGCTGGGAGATGGAACTAGGGCACTGGAGGGAGATGACAGAGCGAGGGCGAGAGTGAGGGTGGAGTGAGTGTCTACCCTTGAGCTAGTACTTAAAGCGGAGTGGGTATGGCGGGGAAACGGACCAAGGAAACGGTATTGGCATTGAAAGCTACAAGGTGCCCAACGAGGCGGCACGTCCAGCAAACAACAAACTTGTTAAGAAAAATCGAGAGTGGTGGTTCTGGCTTCCCGCTCTCTTGTTGATGTTTCAAAATCTGTTCTGTTGCAAATGTTCGGCATAGTACTTCTGCGTTTTTGGTTGCAAATACAGTAGTTGACTTTGTATACTGAAAGAAGAATGCTCAGCCTAACTCTGAACCGTCCATTTCTCTCTGTTGTACATTCTGGCCCTGCACTGGTTCTGCATTGCGGTGCCGGTTCACAATCCGTTCTGTCCGTTGCAAATGCTCGGCTCCTCTTTATTTTTTCAGATAAAGAGTACTTTAACCTATTTTGTCGCAAGGGCATTTACCGAGACTGAATATTTTGGTGCCCTTGTTATAACATGATGGATTGGCCGGTAATAACTAATTTCTGACGCTTTTTAATTTGGCAGACCATAGACTGCCGTTTCACCCTGCTCAACATGATGCTGCAGCACTTCTCACGGCGGCAAGAAATCTGGCGTCCCTTGCATGCACAGCGGAAGCTTCACCCGTCTAGAGTGTCCTAGACCATCTAAGCTACTGTACATCCAAAATGAAATAAACATGTTGCTACGGAAAAAAAATCAAGATCAAAGATAAACTGCCCACGGCTACTTCCAGAGCAGCAGCACATCAAATGGTTGAGGCTTTACATTTCCTGATTGCCAACCCTCATCAACCATTAATCGCCGAATGATTGGATGAAACATCATTTGCCATTCAAAACTCTACAACAAAACATCACTGCACTAGCATCTCCAATTCAAACAGCCACCAATAATCTCTTAATATTGTATTAACGCAACTTCTAATATCTCTAGGAACAGATAACTCAAGGTCCCACTTCCCGAGTTGAACAAAAGCCTGGCCAATAAATCTCTTGCTGTTCACAGCAACGGAATTAATAGACACACCAACCAGTATCTATTGCTACCGAGATCCCCCCATACCACGTCAATGATCCACTGGTACCTTTTTCTCAAAAAGGAGGATTACCCCGGGCCTCTGCGTCAAGCGATGCACACAGCCATGATCTACCTACTTTCCAATATGGCATCGGGTACAAGGCCCCAGAACCTCGAATTGAACGGATGAGGGAACTCTTCCCTTGATGTATCTATCCGCTGTCTCCACGGCTCTATGAGCTTCCTCGAGACCTCTCTTGTTCAACGGCCAGCATAGGCCAATCATTCTCGCAGTTGGGTATTTGGCGACGTTACAAGTTCTCGTATCATAGCCATAGGTTATGTCCAGCGTGAAGCGCTCGAGTGAATGTGCTCTCTCGAGGATGTGAACTGTGAGCTCAACTAGGCTCTTGGCAGAACAGAAGCCCGTGATCATCACCTTCCTGAGACTGTTATTCCGGCACTCAAGATTCTCCCTCCGGTATTCAGTGTCGTCTCCAACAACAGGGTCATGCATCATGGCATCCTGCTCTACCTGCAGATACATATGTAGGATCAAATACCATTCTTCTGATAACAAAGTGTAATACATTAATACCACTCTGAGAGATGCACATAGAGACTTACGCGTAGGATGAAAGATTCCAAGGCAGGAGAAGCATCAAGAAAAGAAACCAGAGAGAAGGCATCATAGTTTGGGGATAAGTGGGGTTTAAGGAGTGCAATTTCCAAGTTCTTGAGGCGAGGGAGCTTGGACGGCAGCATTGGAGTGTTGGCATTCTGAAAAATAAAAAGATTAACCATGCTTTATTTCAACATACAAGTCTTAAATACATACACATACTTGATTGTTCCTTATAATTTGAATCGTTGAGACGTTAAAACCAACACATACCTCACTACGACCACGCAGGGTGAGGCTCTCAACATTTTGAGCAATGGACGGAAGGCTAAAGCGAGCATAAGAGAGAATACCAGACAGGCAGACAGGCGAAATATCTACATTCTTAAGTTGCGAAGAATTTCGGAAATAGATGACCGGTGTCCCGCTATAGTGAAAAGAGCCGAGTTGTGGAGCATCTATCTCTACCACCCGCACCATCTTGCATAGTTTAACAGCGAGGAACTTGAGCTGCTGCATCGTACAAGGTATTTTCAAGCAAATTATCCCACTACATGCATCAATCACTAGCCGCTCCAGGGCAGAAGATTTCGAGAGCAAGTGCCCTAATCCATCCTCAGTAACGTTGACATGGCACAGATGTAAACTTTTCAATCTTCTCAAGCACCCAAGTATTGATGTGGGGTGAAAAGCGCAACCAAAGAGGCTAAGAGACTGAATTGAACTTGCAGCTGCCTCATTAGATAAAACCGAACACGGAAAGTTGTAGATTTTATTCATAACTAAAGGCAACACCAAGCTGAATTCTTGGATCCCAGATTTAGTGATTCGGAGCCACCTGTCGAGGTAGGAGGCTTTGATATCGCTGCAAAGTCCAAGCTCAAGTTTAAGTGTCTTCACCTTCACCCCATTGCCATAATGGTTTTTAAGAATTCTGTCAACTTTATCAATGAGATGGGTTTTCCTTTCCTCAAAATCTGTGTCATCCAAACCAAGTGTACGGTCACTGAGTATGAGGCTGGAATAGCTTCTCCAGGAATGCAGAAATCTACGTGACACACAGGCAGCACGAGCAGCATCTTGTATTGGCATGATAGAATGTATACGATGTATGATGTCCTGCAGAACCAATGTTGACAAGTTCAACCATTAGCTTCCTAGCTAGTAGCTGACTGCAATAAATAACACTAGCAGTTGCAGATTCATCACGAAAGTCCTATGCCGAGATGCATGTGTTCGTGTGCTAGAAGTTATTGTGATATAAAAGATCATTGTAACTAGGATACTTCATTGCCAGCAACACATACCTCAGGGAGTTCCTCCAAACCAAGTTCTTGTCCCATATTTGGGGCACATTCACCTTGTCCGCAGGTTGCACCATTTGTTTCAGTGGCCTTTGACCCACTACCTGCAACGCAGTGGGAGTTTTTAAGTACTACTGTATGTCTCAATTTTGCTCATGAAACTCAGATATTGCAAGAGAGAACTATGAACTCTGACGGACCAGTGATGCCTGAACAAGAAAAGATAAAAATGCGGTACGAAAGAAAGCTGGAATAACCAGTCCAGTTATAAAGGAAGAAGAGGCGATAATCTGAAATATGCTGAAACTGTTCCATGTAAGAATTTTTTTTAAGGAAAAAAAAACAGCAGAGGAGTTCCCTTTAGTACTAGCCTAGTTGTGCTTCAAGTACCTAGGATTTCCAACCTGAACTGATATCTCCCATATTTGTCGCCTTAGAGCATCACCAACAGTTCTTGTAAAAAAATCGCTGTAAAAGTGGTTTTACAGGGTGCCAATATAAAAATTTCCGAGCTTAATGGAACTGTTGGAGCACTTCTTTTTGTCCCAACTTCCCCTAACCCACAAATTTTTTTACTGATACGGGAACTGTTGGAGATGCTCTTAGTTCATCCCGCGATCTAACACCCAAATTTGTAGCACAGCTGGAATCCCAAGTCGTGGGCTCGACCCGAAGCTTGGGGATGGTTGAAACTGGCAGAGGACAGAGGTGGAGACGATTAGATGTGAAGGAAGCGATGGTTGCCTGTGCTTTTGGTCGGTGGTCGCAGATCTGAGCTTGGTTTCTCGTCAAAGGGAGGGGAGAGGGTGGGATCTGAACTTGGTTTCTCGCCAAAAGGGGTTAAAAATCTGAACTTTGATGAGGAAAGCAGTCCAGGTCCCCGAAAATCCAGGATACGGTCTGACGATCTGAAGGAGTTGGCCGGAGGGGCGTTCCGGAGCGGCCGGGCGCCGGAGACGAGGTGGTGGGCGAGGAATTTTGGTATTGAAAGTAGGTTCCGAAATGAATTGGGGTGCAATTAGATCAGTTTTCGCCTAACACAGAAGAGGAGAGATCCGAGATGCGGCGTTCGAGACTATACGTACCTGCAGCAGGAGGTGTAAGAGGTTTCAGCAGCCGATGCCGATGCCGATGCCGACGCCGACGCCGACGCCGACGCCGTGTCCGCCGCACTGCGTCGCGGAAAGCGGCGAATCGGGGTCGAGAAGACCATGGGCGCAGACGACGGGGCGACATGGTGAAAGAGATCCCCTGCCGAGGCGCCGCTAGCTTCTTTTCTCTTCTTTATTTATTTATTTATTTATTTATTTATTATGAGGGGAGAGGTTTGCCCGTACCGATTCCTAGTAAAACTCGTACTACTCATTAGAGCATCTCCCGTGCTATAAAAAACTTATTTTACGATTCTAAATACAAATAGCTGATTTTAAACCACGAAGGCCCAAAAACGATGATCCAATAGACGATGTTGGTGTGCTCCTAAAAAGTATGATGTCGATGTAAAAGAATACTTTAGATTTGCTCTAGATGTAAAATAGGGCACTTATGATGCAACTTTTGCATCACTTGTGCCTCTCGAGTAAAACCCGAGCAATCGCGCGTGCAGCCCAATTGTCGTGCGGAACTTTCCCGCGCCGCGCTTGACCATCCCATGTTGTCGCCCGCCGTCGCCGGTCCCCATGGACGCCTTCTTCGACCCCTCGGTCGCAATGCCGCTCCGGCGATGGCCGCCTCCGCATCTGCCCCCGCCGCCATGATGCCTCCTCCAAATTGCGGGGCAGATTTGCAGCCCCTCGTATCATAGCCACTGGCGGACTGGAACTGCCGACAAGGAAGAAGGTAGTCGTGACCAAACCACGAGGTGACGTCTTGAAACGGCAGTTGCGTGACCCTGCCGCGGCTTCGTCTTGGGCGAAGAAGACGAAGGAGGAGGCGGCGGCGGCTGCTACTTCGTCGCCGGCACACCGACAACTACTACTTCATGTGCACTAGCTTTTTCGCCGGTGTCGTCGGAGACAACAAAAATGTGAAGCAACCACCGTGTGGCTGATGTATCCTACATAAGCTATTGGAGCAGTAGCTATTTTTGCATCATCACTGGAGTTGAGGGTTTTTGGTGATGTAAAAATGCACTTTTAGATGATGTATATTTTACTCGAACCACAATTTGATGATGTGAAATACATCATCTATTGGAGATGCTCTTAGTGTGGTTTGCTTGCTGTGCTGTAGGTTCCCTCTACTCTTGTTTATTCAATTTTTTTATGTTAGCTTATTTTTTTATTCAATGTTTTTGTCTATTTTTCTATATATTTTTTCATTTACTCCGGTTTTCTTTGTATTCTTTTTTTTACTTTGTTTTCTTCTCTGCTTTTTAAGGGATTCTTAGTTTTTTTAGGAATTTTATTTCCTTTTTGTTTCTTTCTGGGGTTTTATTAGTTTTTCCTTTTTCAAAGACATATCTACTTTTTCCTAAGTACACAATATACATTTTAGAGCACACGTAAAACAATTTCCTGATAGGCACTGGACATTGTTCATATACATGATGTACATATTCTAAAAAGAATGCATGTTTTGAGCACTTTTTCGAATACATGAAACATTTTCCAAATAAAAGTTTTACATTTTTTAATGGCAATAAACATTTTTGAAATTATGTGAACATTTTTAACATTGTATAAACATTTTGTAAAATTACGTAGACATTTTTGGAAAACAAGAATATTTAAATAAGAAATAAAAAATATTATCCTAGATGAACATTTTTTTATATTGTATATAACATTTTTTACAGTCAAAAGCATGTTTTTAAAATGCAGGAATAGTTCCATACAATGTCACATACATTTTCTAATGGTATGAAACATTTTCTACATTACACAAACATTTAATGTGAATGTGGGAACACTTTTTCATTGTCACGAACTTTCTTTTAAGTTATTAAGATATTTAAAGCGGTGCTAATAAAAAATTATGCTATGTGAATATTTTTCAAAATCATTTTTTAATTTCTTGAGTAAATTTATGTTTTTGAAATAAATATGAATAAAATTAGAAAAGATATATAAAAAAGAAACTTGAGTGAAGTCGGCATGACAAGCCGCATCCTATCGGGCCGCCCATCACCGCTGCCTGTAGGCGAGGTAACCGTCAACCTCGCAATAAGGGCGGATCTGGCTTGCCTGCTCCCTCCCCATGCTTCCATCCGCGCTCCCACTTCATCCTACGGTTGTCTTTTTTTTTTTTTCTAATCTAATCATCTCTCCCCTGATTTTAAGGGGGTGGGGCCAGACCTTATTTTGTTCCAATCAAATCAAGCCACGTAGACGGGAGCACGGATGGGCACACGACAGGGGAGCAGGCAAGTCTCGTCCAATAAGGGCACATAGCCGCTAGGGTCTTCATGCAGGCTTTTGGATCGAAGCCCTCGCGTACAATGTCAATATATTGAAGAGCAACTAATTAAGGAGTACTTCTTCGGAAGTCCTCCCAAAAGTAACTTGCGGTGAGCTGGGAGCGCGCCAAGCGCGCTCTCAGCCGCCACCACGTATCATGCTCTCGGCGCTTCATTTGGATTTTTTACGCCTTTTCAGTTTTTAGATGATTTTTTCTTTTTTTTAGCTTCTCGTCCCCTTCCCCCCTCCCTCGCGTTTTTTCTTAGCTTTTGGAAAAAAGAATTAAAAAATCATGAAAAATGCATTTTCTTTTTTATTTTCCTTCTACGAAAGGCACGGCTTTACTTCTGCTGGAGGCACGGATAAATGCGTTTTCATTCTTTTTTCTTTGAAGAGAGGCACATATTTACTTCTCGTGCGGGCACTGATCTGCTTCCGTGATCATGCCTCTTGAGAAGGGAAAAATACTTTTTTTTTCCTTTTTTCCTTCCACAAGAGGCATGGATTTACTTTCGCGAGAGGCACGGGTTTACTTCTCATGGAGGCACGGCCGTGCTTCTCGGGAAAAGGGGAAAAGTGTATTTTCATTTTTTTGTTATTCCGCGAGAGGCACGGATTTACTTCTCGTGGAGGCACTGATTTACTTCGGCAATACGTACGGTACGGTCGTAACTCTCAGAAAGGGAAAAAATGTGCTTCCGGTTTGGGGTTTTTCATTCGATTTTTTCGTGATTTTTGTTTGTCGAAACCTATCAACATGGGATCTAGTTTTGAAGACCTCGACGTGAGGAATCCAATAATGAAAACGGTTCAAAATTCGGACACACGATTTGAAAGATAAAACGTATGAATAGACGAATCTAGAAAAAATGAAAACTCCTAGGTTGCGACAAGTGATGCACATGCAGCGTGATACTTGTCGCAACTTGGAAAGGTGGGAGTGACCTTTACAAAGAGTTCTTTTTAATTAGTGATTTCGAATATATTGGCATTGACTGAGGCCTAGATGGTTGTTTGGACGGGATCCAATTTAATGTCGTGAAAGGGTAGGTGGAAACAGCTAAGGTGAGTTTGGGCACCTTATAAAAATATTTCTTTGTGAAAAAGTATTTCTTCGAGAGGTGGGTTTGGAAACACTACAAATTGACCAGCGAATTGACGTAAAAATATTTCTCTGTAGAAAATAAAAAATCGGTTGAACTGCACGGGTGGTGTGGTGCGCTTGCTATGCAGAAATATCTCTACTATTAAAAAAGAGTTGATAGTCCGGTGCGCATGATTTATTTTTGCCTCTCCTCCCACCCCTCCCACCAATTTTTTGTTGCTACCATGTCCCACCGGTTTACTAGTTTTCTCTCTGTTACCTATTGATCTCGCACCACATGAGTCACAAATCTTCCTCATATCTCTTCGGAAGCTAATTCCCTTCCACCTAGGGTTTCTACAGATTGAGGTTAAGCAGCTGCCGCTCGATTCCTTCTCCGCCTAGGGTTTCCATGCACGTTCCTAGCGTCATCACTCATCTTCCTTATCCGTCACAACCGCAGCCACAACCGAGTCTCCACCCCTTTCCTAGATTCCCTCCCTCCATACTCCGGCCCCTGTCATCCAACAAATATTTTCTAGATGATCTATAGGAGGGGGAACAATTGAAGTAATCCTTTCTATCTCGTCTACACAAGGTAAAAGTTTAGAATGATGTTGTTTAGTAAACTTAGAGAAATTAAAGGAAACATCATGTCCTCCAAAATTAACATAAACTTTTTCCTTTTGCCAATCGACAATAGCGCCACAAGTATTCAAGTAAGGCCTACCAAAGATAATGGGAAAAATTATCCTGATCAGATCCAAGTATTAAGAAATATGTAGGATATTTAGTGTTACCACACAAAACTTCAACACTCTAAGAATTCCCACATGTGGAATACTATATATATCTGCCAGTTTAATAGACAATCCTTTTCTTCTGTTGAGCACGGTGAAATATATCCAACAATTTCTTGATAAAGAGATAAATGAATAACACTTATACCTCCAATATCACACAAAACATGATAACAATGATTACCAATCTTAATAGAAATAACAGGCGCACCAACAACATTAAGAAGACTTCTATGCATAATAATATGAGTAGCTTCTTCACATATATAACATGCCCATTAAGTCCATCAATTAACAAGTATTTAATCATAGCTATTTGAGGTTGTATTTCAATTTGATCATAAGTTTTATTAGACTTATCTTTACTTTTATTAGCCATTGTACTTTCAAATCACATTCTTTAATCCTAACAGTGAACAGAGGTTTATCAATGTAAACAGAAGGTAACATAGGATTAATAGTGTGAACAAGAATATGTTCCTCGGCTATAACATTCTCTTTAAATATCCTTAAAAGGATCATGATACGTTTCCCACTTTTCTTTATGAACATCAATCTAAGCAGAAAAAAATTATATCTCTACTCCTAATGGACGAATTGGTTGAATAGTCCCCCCCACTTTCAACCGGTTTAATTTCAACCGGTTTATTTTCAACCGGTTTTTCTTCTTAAACCGGTTTATTTTCAACCGGTTTTTCTTCGTCCCACCTCCCACCACCCCCCTCCCACCGGTTTTTCTCTTTCTCGTCTGGCCGACAATACCCAACGTATTTATGGTAATCAATCACAATTAATCCACGTATGGTAAGGCTATAAACTTAGAAATCTCAAATATGATAATTATAGTAATAAATCAATCCATGTATGGTAATGCTATAATCTGGCCGACAATACCCAACGTATTTATGGTAATCAATCACAATTAATCCACGTATGGTAAGGCTATAAACTCAGAAATCACAATTAATCAATCACAATTAATCCACGATTAGGGTAAGGCTGTAACTAAGGAAATTTCAAATATGGTAATTATCACCAGAATCAAAGCTTTCCAAAAAAGTTCTTGCCATACCCTAATCGTGACCTTCTCATCCTGAGGTATTATTTCCATCTATTTCTCAGCTGAATCAGAACTTCCCAAAACTTTGTCTGACTAAATCACAATTTTCCTTCCTTCCCTATCATCTCAATCGAATCATGAGCTATAGGTAAGTCATTTCGTCCTCCACCTCGCACGGGTTGTACTGATTTTTATCATGGTTTGGCCCCCTGCCGTACAAGCCGCTTGATTCCTCATCCCTCGCTCAATTCCTCCACCCTATCTTCTTCTTCATGGTGAGCGACCCAGGCAGCGATGCATGCTCGTTATGCATCAGCGAGGAGGACCAGGAAATGGTGATTGCCAGCCCTGCGCTCGTCACGTGAACCCGTTCACCGTCAGGTCATGCTGGTGTGTTACGGGTGTAGGTGCACCTTACCTTAGCCATGGAGGTTTGCCGGTGGACAACAGAGGCCTCGCCATGGACACCAGTATCCCTCTCCTCTTACTGCGCCCTACCTCTCCTTCCTCAGTCTCTACCTCTCCTTCCTCAGTCTCTTCCTCGCCGACGCCGCAGGCCCTGCCCGTTCGCTGCCGGTCACCTCGCCTCGCTGTTCGATCTCACCGCTAGATATGCACGACTCCGCCGCCCTGTGCCGTCCTCGTCGGGCACCATCATGGCGGCGCGAACACTGTATGCAGTGGCTACAATCAGCGGCAGATTCAACAGCGCGGTGGGCACTAGCGAGTAGCGACCCAGCGGGCAGCGGCTGTGCTGGCCGCTGTCTGCCGACGAGGCGTAACGGCTCGGGCCTAGACTCCGAGTTCGTCATGGCGCTCCGCGCAACTTCCCTTGCGCCGGCTGACTCATGCATGCATCTACAATCTAACTAGCTAATTCCTCCCTTTGACTGCTATTTTCTCTGGTTGTACTGTTCCACAGCTTAGGCATTTAATATTTTGATGCAAGGTGGAGGTGGGGGAAGAAAACAACAAGAAGAAGGATTGTGGGAGGAAGTGGCGTGTCATGTGGCGGCTGAGAAGAGGGAGGGGCATGAAGATGACGAGGAGATGCATTTATCTACCACGTCATGAGCATGAGATATCATCACATGTAAATAGTATATGACTCATATCACACAGCCTTTCTTTTTGTAAAAACATTTTGTTAGCACATTTCTTGTTGTACATATAGTTTTTTTAGCATGTGGCAACACATGGGCATCCAGCACTATGTGAATAAATTCACTTTTGGTCCATTTTAAACTTGCTAATTGGGTTCTTACAACTCACGATGGATCTTTGTAATCCAATGTCTGATCAAACATAGAGATGAAAGAACTAGGAATCCGCACGGACTCGGTGCACGCCTTGGTGGTGGATCAGCACATACACAAGGGGAGGGGATTAGGGCGGAGAGCGGGGGGCATCACTCAATTTTAAAGGAGAGGGCTCTATTAGGAAAAGGAAAGGGTGTGTCATGGGACAGGGTTTCTGTATTGAGCCCACATGTTGAAAATAAGACAACCACATTTCTTCCCCACATATGGTCTGGATTTGGGGAGCCCAGACTGGGAGAAATGAGCTTCGACCTTGAGGACAAACTTAATCATTTGTTTGATTCACTTATATGCACTATAGCCCGTAGCAACCGGTTATTTTTCGTCTGTTTTTTTTGTCCCACCTCCCACCACCCCCTTCCATCGGTTTTCCTCTTCTCTTGTCTGGCTGGCAATACCCAACGTATTTATGGTAATCAATCACAATTAATCCACGTATGCAAAGGCTATAAACTCAGAAATCTCATCATTCCAGGTATGGTAAGGTCATGACTCAGAAAATTTCGAATATGATAATTATATGGTAATAATTTAGAAATCGAGCACTAAACCAATTTGAAAATCAAACCATTGATGCAATTAATCATCTAGATAGTTAATTACATATGCAATTAATTAGGTCCATTTGAATATGAATTGTTTCGCACTGAATCAATTTAAAATTTGAGTTATTAATGCAATTAATTAATTTGTTAGCCAACGCCTACAGATAATTAGAAGTAGGGATATTTCCAATTAGTCAGATAATTAATTCATTTGATTGGCAATTAATTAGGCATGTAGAGAAATAGGTAGGTCATTCATTTTTTGTGTACTTAATTAATTAAGCAAGCAATTAGTCGTGGTGAATCATTTTGAAAGCGCTTGTGGGCAAAAACAATCAACGGGCTCTCAGTTACATTGCAAACCACCGAGCACCGCTTGCCAACATGGACACCGGCCACCATGTGCTCGCGACATGGGCGACCTAGCATTCACCAAGATGGATGAAGTCTATGCTCCGCGGGATGTCCACTCGATGACGGTGGCTGAAATGTTCGCGGGTGAGGACAACATGACACAACACTAGCTAGGTGGTTCATGCTATAGTAAAAAGGAAGAGTGTTCCAAAAACAAGAAGGAAAAAGAACTGAAGCCAAAGTGGTGCATGGTGTTGGAGAAAGTAAGAGTGTTCCAAATAATAAGAGAAACAAAAAGAAAGAAAGAGTATTCTAGGAAATAAGTAGGAACGAGAACTAAAGTTGCCGAGGAATGAGAAAGAAGAAGATGAGGCATCGATGATGAACACATTAATGTTGACGTGGTGCTGGTTGGTGCCAATTAAACGGATTGGCGAAGAGGCATGGAGTAGAAGACGTAGGGAAATATGAAGAAGAGAAGAACGACAATTATCCCTTCTAGCATATGGATGGAGGTGGAGCTTATTGGTGACTAGGAAAGCTCTCTGTAGTTATTTGTTGTTTTGTGTTAATAGTATATGTTAGTTTAACCCACTCTATTATATCGTAAACAAGAAAATTTCATCCTTACTGCAATGCATGGTGAAGATGAGTTGGTTGTCATATGCTTTTAATGGAGGTGGCGCCGGTGAGAGAAAAACGAGAAATGTCTCGCTACGGCGGTAAATCGGTCAAGATCGAGAGGTTCCGACAGAAAAAGGGAAGGTGCATCATTGGATAGGGTTTTTGTGTTGAACCCAGATGTTACAGATATTGCGGATAGCCCGTAGCAACGCACGGGCGTTCTGCTAGTAGTGATAAATATTTCAAAATCGCTTGCCCCATGCGCAGCGCGTTCCGGCATCGATCCTGGCGGCTCCCCGTCCCTGATGACCTAGTGGTCGTCGGTGGGTGAGGGCCACCGGGATCCTCATGCCGATCTATGTAGCAGTAGGCTTTAGATGTAGGTTCTAGTAGCTAGTGTTTCCCCGTCAGTTCTATCGGCTCTGGCGGTTATGACGGCGGAGGTGAATACCTCTGATCTTCTTCCGGCACGCTGATCTTCTACATTCCTGGTAATGGATCTAGGATTTTCCGTTTTTGTCGTCCGGTTCCTCTTGGATCTGGGTGAACGATTTGGTGTTCCGGGCGGTGGCGTTGAGGTAGCGACAACGGCGCCGCTGTGGAATAATTTTGTAGGGATAGCTTTTTTTAGCGTTGATATTTTGAAAGACACGGTTATTTGTTGGGATGCCTGAGTATCGATGTCTTTATGTCAAATTATAAACTATTGCTTTGAATCATTCGTGTCTTAATATTCATGTCATGGTTAGATCAGGGTCGGGTCCATAGTGGTGCAGACTGTGCGGCCCGCACAGGGCCCATAAATTTGGGGGCCTCAAATTTTTTTTATGTATATATATATATGTATATACTCCTAATGGAGGAGTCCGTACGTCGTTTCGTTCGTTCGCTCCATCTAACCAAGCCTCGACACCCTCACCGCTAATTCCGTCGTATCCCATTCGGCTCAAATATTGCGATTTGTTTCCATATGTAGCGATCCTAATCTCTACTCCTAATGGAGGAGTCCGTACGTCGTTTCGTTCGTTCGCTCCATCTAACCAAGCCTCGACACCCTCACCGCTAATTCCGTCGTATCCCATTCGGCTCAAATATTGCGATTTGTTTCCGTATGTAGCGATCCTAAATTTCCTAAAGCCCATTCCTTCCCGTTTCCTTTTTTTGAAACTCTAGCCACGATGCTCCATCTCAATCTCTCTCGCATCAGCAGAGATTCCCTCGTATCTCATCTGGCTCAACAATTACGATTTGTTTCCGGGTGTAGCGATCCCAACTTTTCTAAAGCCCACCCCTTCACGTTTCTTTTTTTCTGAAACTCTAGCCATGATGATGCTCCATCTCTATCTCCCTCGCATCGGAGCAGACTGGTTGGATGCCCGTCGATGGCCGATGATGGCAGCGATGTGATAAGGCGGAGTGGCCGTGTAGCATGCGGTGAGGGAAAGTAGTCAAGGGCAGGCTCGTCAGCATCCACCTCGACTTCGGCGGCGGCGAGAGAGGCTCACTACTTAAATTTCATGGTGCTGGTTGCCTTGCCAAGCTAGGCACGTGTCCGCATTCGTGTTGCAGATCCTAGGGTGGAGCGTGCAGTAGGCCTCGCCCTCACACTGCTCCGCCGGGTGGTTGGGCTGCTAGCGGCGCAGTCTGGCGCGCGAACATTACATCAACGCATCAACCCAGTTGCTTCCGAATAGAAGCTTGGTGCACCTCATCGAGGCCTGTGGTCTGCCGCGGTCTCCCTGGCGTCCAGGACAGCGGCCATGGAGCACCTCGTCGAGGCATGTGTTCTGCCATGGTGGTGGTGCAAAGTTGGCGTGGTATACGGCTGTATTCCATCAATGGCAAGGTCAGCACTCTGCCTGATGTATCCTGTTGTACACCGCTTTTTCTGCAGTTCTATGACGTCGATGCGCTCCGCGAGCGGCAGTCGGCACTTTCTCCAAGGTACAAAGGTGCTCGACGTGACCCAACAGAGATCCGAGCTTTGTGGTTGGCTCCCTCGCTAGATCACCCAATGCCGTCGGCAAGCCCACCTTCCACGGACGGGACGACGGCCTAACGTGTCTGGCAGTCGGTTAATTCCAATGCACAGAAATCTCAGCGCATGCCGGTACACTGCTGCTGCTGCCCATGTCTCGGATCTGTCCCCGTCTGAGTTTGCCATCTCAATCTATTTACCTGGTGATGCTAGGGTTCAAATCTTAGGGGTAATTCGTTAACCATATAACAAGCCAATTGAAGCCTGTTGATTCTAGGACCTTTTAGATTGCTCATGAGTTGGAATCAGGGGTATTTAGTGAATATTTTCTTTTAATCCGAATTACTCAAATACACACGTGAGTTAATTCGGCCATTAAGCGAGGGTTTCGTAAGGATTGGTACGAATCCAGGGATTGTATAGTTTGTGTCGTGAAGCTGGTTTATGTTGTAGAGCACTGCAGTCTGCCGTTTTCTGCAATTCATTTCACAGAGGAGTTTATAAATCTTACTCACTTATTGAATGTTCAACTCTGAAATCTAGACAACTAACTGTATTGTGTAGTTCTGCAAGAACTATAGGTGCTAACTATGGCCATGGTGTGAAGTTTTGAATTGAACATTTAATTGTGATAACTTCATGTGAGGGTTATCAATTGCTTGCATGAAATAGTTTTGTAATTGTACCTTCGTTCTCATAAGTCCCTTCTAGAACGGCGAATCAGTCGGTCTGATGGTAACCTGGGCTAGCGTTTTCGAGTGTAAATACTTATTGCGTAGGATTTGAGACCACATGCCCTCCGGCTCTGTTTTGCTCTGTTTGCGAGCTGTAAGACCTTTACGATGATACTTTCTGGATTTTTAATAAGAGGGCCGCATGCATCATCATGATGCAGAGGCCGGGGCTACCTCCATTTCCAAAAAAACAGTTACAAGCTTGGGATCCTATATACTATTCATATGGCGCTATGTGTTTTGCTTTTTATGCAACATGGTTATACATTTCCTACCTCTATGTCTTATGCTAGAGGTAGGATGTCTTATGCTAGAGATGTCTTACATGGTTTAATTTCCTTTTCTCTGTTTGAGAAATAATTGTAATCCTAGGTATCTTGATATAATGGTTTCTGAAGGCATAGAAATCACAAAACTTTCCTTGGACGCTGATCTATCAACACATATTCATCACCATATCACAATCTACAACACTGTAATCCGAGGTGCTGGTTTATTTCTAATACTCATATATCAGAGTATGAGTTATTTTCCAAATAAATTTTTTCTGTGCAACATAAATATTTTATTATTATTCTGTAGGAAAGTATATGGCATTCCTTCCAAGAATTAATTGTTCTAATGATAGTAGAGGGCCTCCATGCACAGGGTAACGATTAAAGCTTTGGCCTTACACGGTAATTTTGGGAGCTATGCTAAGTTGCTAACTTGTATTTTGCCATTATAGTTTGTTTTGTAGGCCTCATTTTTTACCATATTGGCATAGGTTAATACACAATTACATTGTGGTCATATTTTTTGAAATGCTTTTTTTGTTCGATAGAATTGTTTCAACCTTGCGACCATTCAAAGAAAATTATACTGTCACCCAGGCCAAAGAGGAGGGGCCATATGGGGAACACGCATCAACCACCAGGGATGAAACCCCATCGCCGCCGATGACCAGACAATCAGCCAGAACATGACCAACTACCAATGCGGCAATGCCTCTCACCAGTCGGAGACGAGCGGACGGGAGAGGATGTGCAAGATCCGACAGAACACCACCAGATTTGGTAAGTAACATAAAAAACCAAGATAACAAGGAGCGGTATTTTAATGGTTGGAGAGGCGGGGATCACTAATAGATCAATGTTTGTATTCTTGTTGCGTTGGTGTTGAAGAACGAGAGATTTACCAACGACAGATAGTGTACGTATGTATCTTACTTTTCTTATCGACAACACAATGAAATGTTTGCATAATTTGAAGTTTTAACCCATGGCAATGCACGAGCATAAGCTAACAAACTAATGCCTACTTGAAAAATGATGTAAGCATTTAATGTATTACAAGAAATTTGTGTGGACCTGTCTGCTGGAGTGGAGGCCCAGCCAGACTCTCTCAGTGTTGGCGCCTACTACTCGGAGCGGTGAGCGGCAGTTAGTGGATGGCGGAAGAGCCCTGTCGCCGTGCAACTTGGAGGGGGAACGCGACGCCCTCGGCACCAGAAATCGGCCTAGGATGGCAGATCGATGGTGCGGCTCGCCTGTTGTTGGCACCGAAAATCGGCCTGGGATGGCCAGATCGACGGCACGGCTTGACGGCGGTCGGATCCGGCTGCTCACCCGGACACATGGCGGGGAGTGGAGAAGGCAGGCGAGATCTCGATGGAGGGGTTGGGAGGTGCCGATGAGCATGGAGGGGAGGAGGCAGGGACATGCCAGGGGGAAGATGTGGCGGCCAGGACACTGTGGCGGAGAGGGATGGCGGGGGCGACGTCATGACAGAGAGAAGGAGTGGGAGGGTGAGAGAGGGAGGGGTGCGTGCAGTGAGAGAGTGGTTGAGGTGATACACAGGGTAGATAAGCTAAAAACTAGGTATGTGAAAAATAATTTATTTTTCCTCATGTTTATTAATATAAAATATCATTTATATATGTTTATATATTTATATGTAATTTTGGATACCCTTTTTTTGCAAATAAAATCAGTTGTGTTAGTCTCAAATTTGTTTTCATATACTATACAATATATACTTATATAATGTAGTATAAATTTTATTCCAGTTTTGTTTGTCGGAGATAAGAAGTGATGGATTTGGATGATGTTTAAAAAATATCAACTGACATTAGCGTGTAAAATTTAACATGCGTTATGGCAGAATATTTCAGATGCCCGTGGCAACGCACGAGCATTCACGGGCATTCTACTAGTATATATATATATTTCTGGGTTAAGTGTTTGGCCGCTGCCCGCTGACTCCGCGTGTGATGCCTCGATTTCTCTCGATGCCAGCCGCCCGGTTCTCGCGTTCCGCTGATTTGCTCCATCGGAAATAGAACGGCTGTTCCGTTCCGCTCGATCGATCACATCCATACTTCACGGCGCAGCCTCCTCGCTCCTGGCATCAAGACTTCCAGATCTGCTGATCTGGCGATACCGCCAAGGACGATACGGCGACGGGTACTGGGATAAGCAGGATCAGAAGACGTATTACAATACAGTAAAGTCCTCACTGGTTCGCAACTTCGCATCCATCAATTATCTCCCTCGTGATGTTGGATTCTCAGAGAGTCATAGAGTAACTAGATCGAAAACGCGCCTTGGCACGTGGTGCCCGGCTGAACGTTTTATCCCAGCTTTTAAACAACCGCAATACTGTTGATATTTGGTATAGGATCATTTTCCAAAGTCATGGAAGAAGGCAAGGCAATCACATATACAAAATGCAAAGCAACCATGAGGGATTTTGTAGTAGAACCATTCGTCTTGAAGTTCATGAGGAATGTAAATATATACTTTTCCAAAAGCGAGACCAGACGAACAATCCACATCAAGTTTGATACAATGTACGTCTTATACAGCAAAATCAAGCCATAGCAGCAATGCGAGACAAATAACCTATGTAGTTCCACGGAAGCATATTTTTTGGATAGATCCACCTGATCTTCTTGATCGTCTTGACATTCAACCTTTCATAGGGCCATGAGCAAAAGGAAAAAAGCAGAGAGATTTAGTTAGTGGCAATAGGAGGATAAAGAAGTAAACTGTACTATTGGTAGCTACTACAATGTCCAAATCAAATAATCTAACGATCATATCCACTTGTACATATTTGGGCCCTTTGTTCAATATGTACCATATAAATTAGGTGTCGCCCAACCTGGGCGATTGGGGGGAACCCAGCCGCCGGTGGCTCACCACCCCTCCTCGTGCCTGGCCCCGCGTCACCGTTGCCGGATACTGATTTATATGGTTCTTCTATGGCATAAAGTGATGCAATTTATTGCCAAAGTAGGAATGGTTCATAGCAGAACCATATAAATTAGGCGGCAAATGAGTAAGAAGATTAGCCCTCTGTTCTAGCAAATTAAGGGGCTGGCTAAGGCATGGTGCTGCACAATCTTCATACCAATTTTCCCTGCTACAATGTAATGAAGCTTTGAAACTACATATACCAAGATATTCATCAACCCATTCAGAACATATACCAATGTAACGAAGAGGGAACAGTTAATTTTGATACAGAACATGCACTTGTGAATTGGCAGGTAATATGAAGGTGCTGTATTGGAATTTTACCTTCGCTTTCAGTGACACATATCAGATAATCTTCCCTCGACCCTTTCATGATGTGGTTGCTGCCGGTGCTCTAGGAAGAACACAATTTTCTTAATACTAATTTTGAAATAAGAAAACCTTATCATTGTGGAATATAAACAGAAGAAAAAGCAAATATATGCAAATTGTTAAGTTTGAGTGAAATTTTAGAAACTGAAATGGCATGTGAAATATATTTTTATCTACATTCTTCATATAAGCATCGTAAAGAGAAATGTAACCATAAACTTGCCCTATTGGATATATCCTATATATTTTCTAAAATAAACTATGTATCAAACAGAAGTCAGAACAAAGGGAATATGCATCAAATATGATTTCACCTACATTCCTCATGTACACTTCACAAAAAAATAGTGTTGGCTAGCTTTTCATAAAAATAGCAGTGGGGTCTTATCCTACTTGTACAGCTAAAAAATATATACGAATTCACCCCACTCAAAGAAGTACACCTTTTTTTAGGAATCAAGTGTAAATCAGCCAAACCTGTAGGTAAAACAGAATTGGAGATTACATAGCAGAAAGAGTTCCATGATAAACATTGTGGAATAACATTAGGACATGGATGAAAATTAGACACTGTTACACAACTACTACTATAATTGACCAAAATAGAGAATAGCCTAAGATCCACTTGTCCAGCTCTATGAGAAACACAGAAATGAGAACTTGCAAAGTGAAGTTGTCACCTGCTGCGCCATCTTCAGATGAACCATCACTTGTGCATCATCATCATCTGCTGATGGTGGTGAGGATTGAGCTCCAGGAGCCCTGCCATTGCTAAGTTTTTAGAATCTCCTGCAACAAAAATGGGAAGGTTATTTAACACAAAATATATACAACAGTGCAAGGAGCTTCCAAAAGAAGGATGACATGTGAGATTCAGCAATCCATGTAACCAGAGTAGTTGGCATCATTTGTAGGACTGTTGTAATCACATATCACTTTCTGACTCGGTTACATGGGAAGTTAGAAAGTGATATGTGATTACAAAAGAATACATGGACATAAAAGAATTTTAGTAATAGGTTAATAAAAGCATTTCTCTTTTTGTCTACAATCTACCTGGGTCTAAAAATACAAAAGAAGTTTCGGAGTCCTAATTAAAGTTTCCCCTGATTGAGTAATCCTTAAGAAAAAACTGCAAAAGTAATTGGCTAATAAAAGAATTTTAGTACTATATATATGAACGTACATGTGGTATATCTGTACCAGAAACATAAGAATTAGCTCTCCTGTATAAGGGAGCGAGCAGGAGAAACATGGAGAGGCATGAGGGGCAAGAGTGTACCAAGATTCGTCGACCGAGATTAATCGAGCGGGGTAGGGTTTGTACCTTGACTATGTCGAGGTCGCCGTAGCCGCACTTCCGGATCCAGGCGAGGTACCGTGAAACTTAGACATGGAGAGAAAGGTGTCTTCTTGACTTCTTGTGTTCCTCTCATTTGCTACTCTTTTATAATTGGGTTGAGCCCAATCCAGCACAAGGGGGCCTAATACATTTTGTTGTCTGTAGAAAGTAACAACAGTCGAAATAAATTAATCAGTTCAGAGGAATATGAATAGCTGACATAGTTGATCATTTTTTCGCGCTTAAAATACCGGGAACCTAATACCTTTAAAACATCAGCATCCCAATGAAAAGCACCATGGATATTATTAACCTGAGACATACATACAACAATTCATTTTTGTAAGGATCTAAATGCAATGACCATTTTTACCCTAACAATGACATAGGTCTAGATTATATATTTATGTAAGTACCCACGGGCGCATAGGGAAATCAGAGTGATTGCTGAAAATGACCAGTCTAATATAGCAAGCATACATCAGAAGGATGGCATAGATATAAATAGTTCAGTACATAACAGTTGGTCCAAGCAATAACAAGATGCAGTGGAATCAGTTATGCCAAAAGCAATGCAATTTGGACTGAAATTGTTGCCTGGAGTCCTGGAATCTGTCCATGACTCCAGGGTGCTAAGCAGCAAATTCACCTGCTACTACATTCTAGAATATGTATGTAGTTTAGTTAGTACCTTTCTTTTCGATGTAGTGGCCATGGTCGCTGCAGCAGGCACCGCGGCTGTCTCAGCCTCCTCTTCCGTCTCTACGGCCCACGCTCCTCCTTCCGAGTCCTGAGGAACCGCAACGGTGTAAGCCCCTGAAATTAAAAAAGAAGAGGAACCACAACATCTCATCAGCCTGATTAGTCATGGAAGGAAGCATCACATTTATATACACGACAAGGGCAACCTAATTTGAGAAATATTCTGGGAGCTTATATCAGTCTAAGCGGAAAATTGTTCCAGTAAACCATAGTCTGATGTAATTGTAATAAGATTCAGGAAGAATTAATATTTCAAAGCAAACCAAATACTCACGTCCCCACAAGAAAGCACAAACAGTCCTTGTTCTTTAAGTTGAATCTGAACTTCGCAAGCAAAATGATATACTCCCTCCGTTCCTAAATATTTGTCTTTTTAGAGATCTCAAATGGTTACCAGATACAGATGTATATAGACATATTTTAGAGTGTAGATTCACTCATTTTGCTCCGTGTGTAGTCACTTGTTGAAATCTCTAGAAAGACAAATATTTAGGAACGTAGGGAGTAGGAAATAAACAATATACGAAGCATGCAACACAGAGACTTCAATCCAAGCAGGGAACCAAAACTCTTCGAGATATCCATCAATCCACTCCCTGGTCCACATTGGCAGGGGTGGCAAATAACTTCCAAGAAATTAATGCTCGCATCTACTATGGGGTCCCAATGCAGAAACGGAAAACATAATTGTTTAACTAAAACAAAAAGCTACAGGCAAGCACATAACAAGCACAAAAAGCTACAGGCAACCTACCTAGAGCAGCACAAGAGAAAGAGAGGGAGCCAGAGGTAGGAGAAGGGCTCACTCACCTGAGAGGGAGGTTGTGGTCGACCGCCATCGTCGGGGTAGGACGTGGGTTCCACGTCGCGCAGCAGCAGCGATTCCTGCGGGCTCAGGTCTGAAATGCATCACAATGTCCAACACCGTCAGACTCAAATTCAGGTTTAGTATGACAAAGAATGGGACGCCAAGACAAATCTGATTCAGGTTCAGTATGACAAAGAACACATCACCAAGTGAAATGTGATTAAGGTTCAGTATGGCAAAGAACACGACACCATGAGAAATGTGGTTTTTAGTGTCTAGTGAGCAAGTATTATGTGTATTCATCTGTAACTTGATTACATGAATTCAGGTTCAGCATGTCAAGAAAGACCAGTATGTCAAAAGCTTCAACCTACCTGTAGACTTCAGATAGTAGTATAAACACTGCTTGTAGGACAACAAAGCGAGGAAGCCAGTCATCGACATCGGCGTCGTCTATGATAGGTGGCTCCCCAGGAAGTTGAGTCCATCTCTGCAACGCACAAGAGATCATTTAGAGTCATCAGTCTGTTGAACAACTGTCACACAAATGAAGCTGTTTTTGGGGCAAGCAAACAAAAGTGCACTGGTTTCTTACGTACACTTCTGATATGGAGGTACCTGGAAAGGAATGCATATCTCAAGACTTCGTCAATATTTTCTAACCTGCAATGCTAAACTGTATGAATCACGTCTGACGGAGAAAAAACACTGAATATAAACAGACACTTAGGTTCAGGTGAAAATCCACACAAACGTTGAGGCTGAATATTGAAGGGGTACTTCATCATACCGGGCTTTTAGCTGGGACTCCCTTTCATCGGCATCGGCAATTTCGCTTCGTAATGATTCTACTTCAGCTCTTGTCAATTCAATCTGATAACAGTGAAAACCGTTGGTGTACTTGTAAGACAGGATTCGAGATACATGACAGAAACAGGGGTAGTTAGAAAACGTTGTAACCTTGTCGTCATCCTTGTTGCTGGAAGACCACCTAATGCGAGGAATAGACAACAGTTGCAGAAGCGACGAAGCTCCCTTGACTCGTTTCGGGGTCCAAGAACGCCTGCGTGGACTGTTTATTACAGGACAGGAACAACAAGCGTGTCAGTACACCCAGAATTAAAGGAAGCGGTCGAAAATTAAACAAGCCTTTGACAGCCATTGTTCGTTCTGCCATGAGTATCATCACCTTGGTGACGGATCCATGTTGCTCTTACTTGTGGACAAACCATCGGCAGCGTCCATGCCTCCATGGGCTCTTTCTTGGGCGTGAAGTGCTGCGGGAAGACATCTATTCTTCCGTAAACATCATCCAACCAACGGCACAGGTGCTAGAAGAAATTGCATAGTCTGTTTAATGGTACAATGTAGCGTAGAATTAAGATTTTTTTCAAAACTGTGATGATTTTTATAGCAAATTCGGAATCTATACGTCCTCACACAAGAAAATCAAAACTAGCACCCTGTCGGCCTCCAGTTGGCCGAAGAGGGGCTCTTCCGCCTGCGGTTGACCGAAGTGGGCTCTTCAGCCTCCCGTTGGCTGAAGAGTACCCCAACTGGACTGAAGAGTACTCTTTGGTCATCCGTAGGCCGAAGAGTGCTATTTGGTCATCCGTAGGCCGAAGAGTACTCTTTGGGGCCCAAGGCCTAGCATAGGCAAAAGAGCGCAGCCATGCAGCTTCGGCCTCCTGTTAATGCAAAAAGTTGGGGCCCGATGACTCTTCGGCCTACGGTTGACCAAAGAGTGCTCTTCGGCCTACGGTAGACCAAAGAGTCCTTTTCAACCCAGTTGGGGCACTCTTCGGCCAACGGGAGGTTGAAGAGCCCACTTCGGTCAACCGCAGGTACTTTTGATTTTGGTGCGTGAGAACGTATAGATTCCGAATTTGCTATAAAAATCATCACAGTTTTGAAAAAAAATCTAGAATTAAGAAGTGTAAGACAATATCGATAGCGAAGTGGTACGTCACATATTAATTAGACTATCCAGTGCAGGTATTATCTGTTGAATGTGTAGTTTCAGCAAAGATATTCTGCGCAAATAGGAAGGCTCGTAATATGGTCCAAGCATCGGGTGAAGGCCTCAGATTGCTTCCACGAGCATGTTTGAGTGTTCTAACAATGCTGAAATTCTATTATTAAGACCCGTGCAATAAGCCATTAACTGACAGTTTTATTTATTATTCTATCATAATGGCTAACTATCCAAGAGCTATCACTCCCCCTAATTTTCTGTCTCAGAGAAGATGCACATTGGTCCATCAAAATAAAACACTAAAGCCTGGAACACATTAGTTACATTGGATATGGATGCTACTGCATACTTCTAATCTGAAACCACGAACATTTGACAGGCAAATAAATTGTAATATAACAGATGTATGAGCAGGTATAACTTGGGATATCCAGGAGAACTATTTCTTAGAAGATCAAACGATATTCATGATTCAGTAATATAAATAAGGTCTCCCAATAAACATACTAAATCTGAATTTTGATGTCAATACAAATGTGACCATCGTACACTAAACAGAAAGGACTATCAGAACCTCCTTGATTCTCCTAATAGCAATGATGGCCTGCTTTTGAATAGTCCCAGGATTAATTAACCATGGAAAACATAACCATGGAAAACAAAAGCAAGTTCTCCTAACAGAACCTCCTTGATTCTCCTAAAATCAAAACCAATCGTTGAAACTAATAGGAGGCTAAACTGCCTAAACACACACGCGCGCTCACGAGCATACATCAGACATCTCTATAGTACCAATTCAGGTAGATCAAGAAAATGAAAAGCCGAATAGCATGGCATATATAGAATTGTAGATTAGTATCTGGTATAACCAGAAAAGTTGAAGAGCATCCAAACACACAAACACCTCATACAAAATTATAATATTCAGCATAGGCACACACTACAGTATCTCTGAATCCATATTTAAAGACTGCAGTTATTGCTGAATGGCATATATATGAACAAAATGCTAAAACGGACATATATAATCCTTACTGGCATGGATATCAAGGAGGTCGGTCACCTGCCCTCTTTCATCAGTCACATGAGGTAGTTTAGACACATGTCTCGGCACCCCATCAACAATAATCCTGCAATGATATATTCGAGATGTCAGAACCAACGATACAGCATGATCTTTCCCAGATCTCTGTAACACCTTTTTGAAGTAATCATATTGATTTTTTAGTATTTTAGCATGTCATTTCCAGAACTATATAAAACATTTCAAGAGCAGATTAGGTAAAGGGTAAACCTTGATGTCCAGTTATCCCATGATCCCTCCAGAAATGACCTCATTTCCTCCTTGACTCCATGTAATCAAAGTTGGAATTCCGTTTTCCAGGGGACTATTTTTGGTGCATTCATCCGAGCCATTAATCCCTGAATGGTAAAAAAGGTGAAAATTCAGTCGGTATCGGCAACGGAGCTACTGGAACCTGTCAGGTTCACTTAACCGTGAGTGCAAGCAGGACCATCAATAATGTTCATACATGTTATATTTTTGGGCACCTCGTTAAAAATGTTCACAGCCCAAAAATGTAAAAACATAATGACCAAGAACTTCAGTCCACCTGCTGATATTTACCTACGGTGAACATGTTGGTTTTTTGATCTTGTACTCCGCCCACTCTGGCTCCGGATCATCTTCGTCTGCAAATGTTATCCCGGACGAAGCCTGCTTGATATACAGCCTACAGATATAAATCGCAGATACATCATTTAGGGACCAGGGTCCAAGGATGGGATCCACACAAAGATAGCTGTGTAAGCCATGGATGGTCAAAACGCTTGCAGAAACAAGTTTAGAGCTTGACTTGACTGAAAATGGAGAGGAATGAACATATTAACAAGTTAATTGCACAGAAGTACCACAATTCGGGCATCACATGCAGATTGGTACCATGATTGCTAATTTTTGCGTGTCAGTACCAACATTGGTCTAAGTTTTTGCAAATTAGGCTAAAACGTGTATTTATATGTATCGACGGTGTATCTGACCGATGGGGCCCGCCCGTCAGGTGCCGACGTGGCATTTTTTTTGCAGAAAACCCCTTTATGTTATATGTAATCACAAAAATGCCCAAATTTTTTGCGGGAAAAAGGATTCAGGAGAGGATTTTTTTTGTTCGCAATTTCCACAATCTGGACTGGTTTGAAATTTTCCGCCACTTGAACAAATAAATAAAAGGAAAGTAAAAATCAGACAACGGCGGGAATCGAACCCGCGACCTCCAGTGCACAGGCGCAAAGGGCTAACCACAACGCCACAGCGCATCTCACGTTCCTCTACAGGCGTCCCATTTCTTATAGTACGCCTGAAGCGCTGGGCCGGCCCACCGAGGCCTGCATTTTTTTTTCGTTTCGCACTTAACTGGCGCGCGTGTTGGGCTCGTTCCTTGCCCCGGTTACTATTCGTTTCATTTCTCTTATGCTTTTATAATGCGCGGTAAACATTTTTTTTAAATATACGCTGAACAAATCCTCAAAAAAATATACGCTGAACACTTTTTCTGCTTATAGTGAACATTTTTCAATGTACGATAAACTTTTCTTTACAAACGGTGAACATTTTCTTAATATAATAAACTTTGGTAATATCCGTTGAACATATTTGAAATGCAAATTGAACATTTTTCTACTATAGGTTGTTCAATTTTCTTACGACAAGGAACATTTTACTTAATTTGAGGTAACTTTTTTGTAATTTATGGTGACATTTTATTAATACACGGTGAGTTTCAAGATTATTATGTTGAATATTTTCTTAATACATGATGAAATTTTTGTATTTCACAAAATGTTCAGTATATATTAAAACTTATTGTGTAAAATCAATTTGCATTTCGAGAAACACTTGATTATTATAATAAAAATTGAAAAGTTTTAATGCATTTCTAAAATTTATTATGATTACACAATTATTTTTAATACATGTTCTGCGCCATGTTTCAAAAATTTAATGCATTTAAAATTATATGTTCAACTTTTAATGCATTGATTGCAAGAATGATTAAGAAACCGGGGCAAAAAGTTCTTGAAACTCTTCATGTATCAAGAAAATGTTCACCATAAATTACAAAAAATTCACCGCGCATTACGTAAAATGTTCATCATATCTTAAGAAAAAGTTCAAGATATATTACAAAAATGTTCGATTTGCATTTAAAATATGTTCAGCGTTTATTAATGTAGAAAGTATTAATCATTCGCAAATAAAATTTGACAACCTGTATTAAAAATAATTGTGTAATCTTAATAAATTTTAGAAATGCATTAAAACTGTTCAACTTTTATAAGAAAAAATTGACGTGTTTCTGGAAATGCAAGAATGAATTTTACACAATAAATTTTTAATACATGCTGAACATTTTTTGAAATGCAAAAAATTTCACCATGTATTAAGAAAATATTCACTATAAATAAAAAATTGTGTGATCATAATATTCTTGAAACTCATCATGTATTAAGAAAATGTACACCATATATAGATTACAAAATGTTCACCGCGCATTATAAAAGCATAAAAGAAATGAAACGAATAGTAACCGGGGCAACGAAGGAGCCCAACACGCGCGCCAGTTAAGTGCGAAACGAAAAAAAAATGCAGGCCTCGGTGGGCCGGCCCAGCGCTTCAGGCATACTATAAGAGAGGGGACGCCTGTAAAAGAACGTGTGCTGCCCTGTGGCATTGTGGTTAGCGCGTTGCGCCTGTGCACTGCAGGTCGCGGGTCGATTCCCGCCGGCGCCTGATTTCACTTTTCTTTTATTTATTTGTTCAAGTGGCGGAAAGCGGAAAATTTCAAACCAGTCCAGATTCGATGGTGGAAATTGCAAACAAAAAAAAATCCTCTCCTGCAGCCTTTTTCCTGCAAAAAATTTGGGCATTTTTATGATTACATATAACATAAGGGGGTTTTCTGCAAAAAACATGCCACGTCGGTACCTGACGGGCGGGCCCCTGATTTCACTTTCCTTTTATTTATTTGTTCAAGTGGCGGAAAGCGGAAAATTTCAAACCAGTCCAGATTCGATGGTGGAAATTGCGAACAAAAAAAAATCCTCTCCTGCAGCCTTTTTCTCACAAAAAATTTGGGCATTTTTGTGATTACATATAACATAAGGGGGTTTTCTGCAAAAAACATGCCACGTCGGCACCTGACGGGCGGGCCCCATCGGTCAGATACACCGTCAGTACGTATAAATACGCGTTTTAGCCTAATTTGTAAAAACTTAGACCAATGTTGGTACTGACACGTAAAAATTAGCAATCATGGTACCAATCTGCATGTGATGTCCGAATTATGGTACTTCTGTGCAATTAACTTCATATTAACTGAAGCATAGCAGAATGGTGGGATAAATACTATGTGAATATCAGTGTCATCGGGAGCATTACGATTGCATGAGGATGATGAGGTCACCCTCCCCGTATGTGCTGGCGGACAGCCGCGTGCTGATCTCCTGCTACACCCTCCCGTGCGCATCCAATTGCTGCACAAAGCGCAAGAACACGGACATTTCTTAGGCAAACCATGAACCAAGAAAAAGGGAGGCTTTGGGGATTAAGGGGCGGAGGGCGTACGTACCTAGAAGATGCCGTTCCACTTGCCGGCGTTGTGGTCGAAGGAGGAGTCCGCGCCGGAGAGGCGATCTGTCGGGGCGAGGACGACGGCAACAACGACGTGGACGGCCGTCTCGGCGGCCGACGCTCGTCCCGGCGATGGCGATGCGTGGCCGTAGCCCCCGGCGTTGGTGGTGACGGCGATGGCACGCGCGCAGAGGTGGCCGTCGGGCCCCTCGCGTCGCCAGCCTTCCTCCTCTCGCTGGCGCTCATGGTCGCCGTGTCCAGGTGATGAGGCTGGGGGCGGCGCCAGGGGGAACAGCAGCGACGGGAGAGGATGGGGAGGCGGCGCGAGGGGGAGAAGGGAGGGAGGGGACGAAGGCTAGGGTTCTCACCCAATCGACACCTTCGTTGCCTCATCCGACCATGGGCCAACCAGCGCCCAACACGCACGAAGAGGCAGGACGTGAAAAGACGAGAGTGCCCTCGGCGGGCGCGTGATTTACGTGCGGTGGTACGAGATCTTCACAGCGGGGGTAACTATTCATTGCTACAGCTCTTTTTTTTATCCGACGGCCCAGCTCTTCCAGCGGCTTGATCCAACGCACGAAAACGCATCAAGCAAACGGATCGAATGGCCAGAATCGCCTGAGCTCTAAGGACGTCCGGGAGTGACTCGATCTCTTATTTCTCGATACCACTGGCTTGTACTCCTAATTCCACTCCTATTTTTCTAATTCCTATTTCCTAATTAATTTATTTGCAGGGATCATTAGAAAGATAGGTTCTTGCATGATTACTTCCTCAATTAAAGATCACGGCATAACAGTTCAACCGAACAAGACACAAGACTAGACTGGTGAGTTAGACGTTTTTTTATATATCAACGTTTAGATAAATATTATGCACCCGTGAATTGAATAGGTATGATTATTTATGTATCAAATTGTTATGTAACACATTATATCACATACATTATAATGGCTCGATAGTTTTTTTTCTAGTGAGATAGGTCCATTTTTTAGTTCCGCACAGGGCCCTGGATTTTGCCGGCCCGGCCCTGGGTTAGATATATGATCAAAATTATGCTAGGTAGCATTCCACATCAAAAATTATTATTTTTATCATTAACCTACTCGAGGACGAGCAAGAATTAAGCTTGGGAATGCTGATACGTCTTTGTCATATCTATAATTTTTGATTGTTTCATGTCAATATTATACAATTTTCACATATTTTTGGCATCATTTTATATGATTAATTGGACTAACCTATTGATTCAGTGCCAGTTCCTGTTTGTTGCATGTTTTTTGTTTCGCGAAATATCCATATCAAACAAAGTCCAAATGCGATGAAAATTTATGGATAATTATTTTGGAATATTTATGATTCTTGGGAGGTGGAATCGACGCTAACGGAGGCCCATGGCCTCCACAATCCACCAGGGCGTGCCAGGCACCCCCTGGTGCGCCCAGGTGTCTTATGTCCTCCCTATAAGTCCGTTGGGGCCCTTCTTCAGGCGCAAGAAAGATAATTTATGAAAGAAAAAAATCGTGTAAAAATTTCAGCGCAATCGAAGTTAAGGATCTCCGAGAATTTAAGAAAAGGTTTTCAGCCAGAAAACAGGAACGTGAAACAGAAGAGAACAGAGAGACAGATCCAATCTCGAAGGGGCTCCCGCCCCTCCGCCGCCATGGAGGCCATGGATCAGAGGAGGAACTCTCCTCCCATCTCAGGAGGAGGCCAAGGAAGAAGAAGGAGGGGGGCTCTCTCCCCCTCTCTCCCGGTGGTGCTGGAGCGCCGTCGGGGCAATCATCGTGACGGCGATCTACTCCAACAACTTCGACGCCGTCTGCACCAACTTTCTTCCCCTCTATGTAGCGGTGTAACACCTCTTTTCCCGTTGTAATCTCTACTTAAACATGGCACTCAACTCCATATATTATTTCCCAATGATCTATGGTTATCTTATGATGCTTGAGTAGATCTATTTTGTCCTATGGATTGATAGATGATCATGATTGTTTTAGTTGTATATTTTATTTTGGTGTTGTCCGACGGTGCCCTCCATGCCGCGCAAACGGAGGGATCCCCGCTGTAGGGTGTTGCAATACGTTAATGGTTCACTTATGGTTGGTGGCATGAGTGACATAATACACATATCCGAGTTGGGGGTCATTGCGTATAAAGAGGACTTGATACTTAATGCTATGGTTGGGTTTCACGACCTTAATGATCTTTAGTAGTTGTGGATGCTTGCTAGAGTTCTAATTATAAGTGCATATGATCCAAGTAGATAAAGTATGTTAGCTCATATCTCTCCCTCACATAAAATTGCAACAATAATCATCGGTTTAGTTATCGATCACCTAGGGACAAATGACTATCTTGTTGACAAAAGCAATCTACTTTTATTGTCTTGCACTTTATTCGTAGTTTTATTCTCGCAAAGTACCCATGGTTTTATTCTTGCAAAATAGTTTCATACTTGTTTTAGGTAAAGCAAACGTCAAGTGTGCGTAGAGTTGTATCAGTGGTCGATAGAACTTGAGGGAATATTTGTTCTACCTTTAGCTCCTCGTTGGGTTCGACACTCTTATTCATCGAAGAAGGCTACAAACGACCCCCTATACTTGTGGGTTATCACCTTCCCGTAGGTCCCCATTATCAGGTGGAGGAATCATTGTTTTGCGCGTAATAAGGAGGCACTTCCTTGCGTGCGGCCGTGGACCCAGCTGCCAGCCTTTCCGCATACGGTCCTCTTCCGATGGATGTCGTTCGTTGACCACGCCACGTCGAGAGCACCAAGGCGGTGGACGACGGCGAGGCCTAGGAAGGGAATGACACAGAGCCGGGGAAGACTATCCCACGCGGAGGGGAGTACAAGGTTTACTGGCTCGTATGTCGTCGCCGGAGAATAATAGAAGATGTGGGTGAGTAGAGGGATGGTCAGGCCAGCGATGAGAGTAGGATGAAGCGATGAGACCTGCGTGGCAGCACAGCCGACCACGGGAGGCAGGAGCAGCCTCGCCTAGAACAAGGGCGGCTCTCTCCTTTGAGGAGAGCACACGCGCCGGCGGTGGTGCAGAGGAGAGGAAGAGGAGAACGAGAGGAACGGGAAGAGCTTCGACTAGAAGGAGACATATGGGATAAGCGTCTATCGCTATTTTTACTGGGGGAGGTGTTACTTGGGAAGTATTTCTCATCTATACCAATATAAAAAGACCTAAAGAGGCAGATCCAATTAATCTCGGCTATCAAATCATGTCAATCCAATGACCTAGACTGCTTCAATGTCAAGCGTTCAACACGTTTAGCGTGCAATTAATTTCATGCCAAATATAGTGCTAATCACATAATGACACGTAAATAATATCCTACTTAATATCCGCATGCACTTAATGCACTTCCAAATTAACATGCGTTGCACGTACACAGTAACTAGTTCTCAAAAAAATCATTTTCCCTCAGTAAAAGTAAGAGCATGTACAATGGTTGATAGGATAGTCTTATCTTATGTCTTGCATGTAATTTAGAGATGATAAAAAAACATGTCTATAATGGGTCATCTCTTAACCTTATCTTCAATAACTAGCTATTCCTAAAAACGTGGTGAGACATATTATACTAAGAGATCATCTTTTGTCTTTTCTTAAATAAGAGAAGATAATCTTTTTCTTATGATTTCTCAATCATCCACCTCATCATTTATCCTACGTGGCATTCCTAAGACAAAACAATTGTACATGCCCTAAGATACGTGGATGACCCGGCATTCCTAAGACAAAACAATTGTACATGCCCTAAGATACGTGGATGACCCAAGCGATCGCCCCACATTTCCCTCTTGGAGAGCGTAATTAGGCATGGTTTACAACAGACATTTTATTGAATAGTAAAATACATAATCACTTGGTTACAAATCAAGAAAATGCTCTTTCATTCTAATCTGAATTTAAACCAATCAATGGACAAGAACAATCGATTAGAGATATGCTGAAATATCTGTACACGACTAGAGGGTCTGCAACAACAAGTTGGAGTCAGAAAAAAATTGTTAATGTGGCGATAACAAATAAATGCAGTGTTGTTCTAAGTATAGTTCTGATACTGCCAAAGAGTATATTATAGCTAACTTATCAGTGTAGTTTATCAAGGGCCTCCAGTCACAAGAACTGCTACCAGTTCCTTATAAAGACCTCTGATCCAGAACATCACAAATATCTACAACTTTACTCCAAAATGACAGAAAAACAGCTCTGCACCACAATAGTTGAGAACCTGACATCTTCCAAGAGCAAATCAGCACGACATCATTCACCCTAGTTTTGTCTTGGCAGTACAAAAAAATTAAAAATCGAAGGCAGCTAAACAAGAAACCAAGCAAAGCTTTTAAAGTGCAGCAGTAATTTCAATCTACATTGATCAATAGCTCTCATTACGATTCACCCATATCTAAACAAAATTCCCTTATAAAAATCGCAACTTCTGCAAGTGTTTGTACATAACACAAGGTTGAATACCTTCATGTCCACTACCAAACTTCTGACTAAGAAGAGATAAGGTTCCGTTTGGCTCTGGAGGTGACCGGCCAATCTCCGCGAACGTGCAAAACAATTATCTTAGGTTGTATATAAAACCAACAACAAGAAAAGGGGGATGCGAACTTGGAGATGGTACATCATTAGCAGCAGTAATTCCAATCTACATTTGTTTAAACTGCATAAATATGTTCTGACCTGTACCGTCACGGTTACTTCTATCCACAAATGAGGAGCAACCCTCCCAACGTCAATGCTCAAACTGCAACCACAGTTCGACATAATGCCCAACCAAGGAATCTTAGTTAAATCACTATGTTTCGTAGGGCACGAGGATTCCTAGCAAATCAGTCAAGGCCTCTCAAGAGTGGTAGATCCAGACAACATAAGCAATGCTGCAGATAAGATCTTGAGGGAAGATTTGCAGTATAAATCTGTGTGTACTGTTTAGCATACTGTTAGAACCTTCACAACTGGCGTCCATGGCAACAGTATTTCTAGTAGTTAATACTTAATGACTTGATTCAACTGAAAATCAGCCCTCAGGTTGAGGGCAGGGAAGCACTAATTTTTTTCTTAATATGTAATACTCTTTCAATTGTTCAGCCAACTTGATCCCAAGCATGTCATTGCCATTGGAAATCAGACATTATAGAGTAATAAGCATATGATTTGGACAGAAGAGGTTACTAATACTCGAACTTGTTATCTATCTATGTGAAAACTTAGGTCCAACAAATGGTAAAGATAAATCATGTGATCGATCAACTGAACAACATGGAGCGGAGGAGGAGCAGCAAGTTCCAGAACCGGAGGCTTGGCAATCCTCAAACTTATTCGATCAGCTTGAGAAGAGAGAGATAAGTTACCAGTTAGCAAAGGAAAAGGCTATCTTAGTTGAAGAGGAAGAGGAAATAGATAGTGATGATGCATCTTCGGGTGACAGTGATTATGTTGTTCCCCCATCAGAGAGTAATAGCTCTGCTTCTGACGATGAAGTTCTCGAGTTGAGGAAATATGCAAAAGAACTGAGAGAAAGTGAAAAGGAAGATGTTGACTTGAGACAAGAAGAACATAAATCTTGTAATGCCCCTGATGAATTTACTGTGCCAGAAACCTGCAATCTTGAAGATTCAGATGGAGAGGGCACACCCTATTTTGTTAGTGATGATGATCTATCATACGATGAAGGCAGTGATGGAGAGGTTAATGCAGTAAGGAGGAAGAAGACAACGCATAGAGTGTTTGATGACAATAATGAGAAGCCAGAGTTTGCAGTTGGAATGGCATTTACCGATAGCCGGGAATTCAAACAAGCACTGCTGAAGTATGGATTAGCCAATTCCCATCACCTACTTTTTCCAAAGGATGAGAGGAAGAGGATGAGTGCAAAGTGCAGTTGGCCTGGTTGTCCTTGAGTATCTATGACGTAAGTGCAATCTACACTTGTGGCAGAGCTACAACAAGATATATGGTTTCAGTGCAACATGCTACTCTATCACTGAATACAACCAAGATATATGATCATGTGCTGCAACCAGTTGTGGGAAAAGAGAGTTGGCCAGTGTCAGAAAATCCAAAGCAACATCCACCACCTAATAGGATAATGCCAGGAAGAAAGAAGACAAAGAAGAAAAGAGGAAGGTGAAAAAATAAAGAATGGAAAGCTGACAAAGAAGGGTTATAGAATAAGATGTTGTGTATCTCGAAGTTATGATCATAACAAAAGAAAATGTCTTCAGAATCCAGAAAGAGGCAAGCAATCCAATGGCACCTACATTAGAGCAGCAAAAAGAAATAGGAAAGGGAGCAAAAACGAAGCATAGAAGTGATATGTTTTCTCTGGGATTTAATACTGATCTTTCTTAATTGTAGGGACTCTTATTGATACTTCTCTTTCATTTGCCAGGAGCAATCAAACAGGCCATCAAAGAGGACTAAGCCAGCAGCAACAACAACAGAACCAGCAGCAAGAACATAACCAAGTGCTCAAGCACACTAGATAGAAGCAACTACTCAAGCACAGCCAGCAGCAAGAACACAACCAAGTGCTCAAGCATAACAGAAACAAGCGAACTCTAAGAAAACTACAGCCAAGAGAACACCAGTTCGATCTTCATATGGAGCATTAAGCTAGTATTTCATCTAATGTCATGTCCAATCGTATGTCAACTGAGAGTATCATGCGTGCAAGAAAATGACATCCACACGGTGAAGAATGTTCAGCCCAGCATCGCAACAGAGACTATCATGCAATCATGCCTAGACAAAAATGACATCTACAAGGTGAAGGGCGTTCAGACTAGCATCACAACAGAGACTATCATGCAATCATGCCTGGATGAAAATATCATGCCTGGATGAAAATGATGCCCTCGCGCTGAACGGCGTTCAGCTCCAGAATAACGTCGAAAACCTTGTCCTCCCACTCATTGTCTAAGAGCTCTGCCACGCGGGTGAGGAGAGCAGGTGCCCCAGAGGAGATGATAGTGGGGTCGCTGTCGACGAGGTCTTGAACCTCTGATGCACGGCGGCGCACATCATCAAAGTATTCAGGGGCGATCACTTCACCATCGGCACTGTAGACATTGCCCCGGTGCACTCTGTCCAAAGCAACCTTGAGTGCGGAGAGTGCGTTGGAGAGCATCACCGCCTACGCAAGTTGGGGCAGTCCCTGCACCACCCACCCGCGCTCCTGCACACCGGTCATCAGCTGTATGCGCATTCCGTGAGCCTCCACGAGCGCCCTCACTCCACCGACGACGACATGGATGCGGTGGGAGAGCTCATTGTCATGGTTGAGTAGCAGACGCGAGACGTAGCGTAGGTCGGCGATGTCACGGAGCGAACAGATGTTGATAACTCCAGTGAACCACTCGTATGGAAGGGCCAGGGGTGCGGCCAGGGAAGCTCGGAGCAGCTCCAGATGATTGGCGATGCAGGGGATCAAAACGTTGTACGTGGAGTTGCCAGCAGAGTGCGCGAGTGCGGAGGTAGATGTCCACAAGGACCTGGCGATGTTGAGCGTCTGGGGCGCTGGACGACTCACCCCGTGCGTCGTTACTTTCCTCTAGGCGTGCTGCCTGTTCCTGCAGAGCGGCGACCACAGGGTGAAGGCCGGACAGCCTCCTGTCGACCTTGTCCTGAGCTCGGCGGAGGAACAGGATGGACTGGTTCAAGTCGATGTACAGGTCGTAGCGCCTGAAGGAGGAGGGGATGGCGAAGTTCATCTTAGGCCACCGCCGGCGCACGGCCTCGAGTTGAGAGTCGATGCCAGCCACCAGGCTCCCGCTGCCGACCTGGTGCGACTCAGCGGCGACGACGAAGAGGTGTAGTCCAGCGCAGAGGGCCTCGAACCCGGCGAGGTCAGGCAGGAGGAAGCCCCTGTAGCTGTCCAGAATCCTCGTGATGGATTCCAGCAGAATCCCGCGTGCTTCGGACAGGCTTGACGAGGGCGCGGCGAAGCCTTGGGAGCACGCGCTTGGCGTCGGTCAGCGCTCCGCCCAGCGCCGCCGCCTCCCTGACGTGCCGGAGGTTGAGCACCCGCCAGTCGTGGTGCTCGACGAGGTGGAGCAGGACCTCCAGCGCCGTCGGAGCGTGTCGGAGGCGGTCGACGCGGAGGAGCACGGCGTCCCGCCCGGGCGCGTCCACGTCCTGGGCGATCTCCGCGAGGTCGGAGAGGAGGGTCAGCATCTTCGCCCGCGAGCTCTCGACTCCCTCCCCCCTCTCTCTCTGCCTGGGATCTCGATCCAAGGGGATCCGCCCGATTCGCCGCCGCCGCCGCCGCCCGCCGCCTCGCTCGAATCGAGGTGGGGAAAGGGGGAAACGTTTGCGGCCCAATTGACAATTCTACCCCCAGGACAAATTTCGAACGAAGCAACCACTATGCTCCTGAATACCCTCCGCGTCTATAGCTGGCCAAATGGGCCGGTTTTTTCGGGCCGGCCCGTGAGCACGCCAGCACGGCCCGCCTTGGGCCAGGCACGGCACGGGCTAAACGGGCCGGACCCGGCACGCGGCACACCCTGGACCGGGCCCGGGCCTGGAGGCTGTGCACCCGGCCAGCACGGCACGGCCCGATTAAGATTTTTTATATACATCTATATATGGCCCAACATGTAAAAATAGACTAAAAACGCTCAGTGCATCAAATAATAGGCTGAAAATATGCGGCCCACCATGCTAAACGGGCCAACGTGCCGGCCCGTTTACTAACTGGCCGTGCCTAGGCCTGGGGGCGCAGCACGCGGGCCAGCACAGCACGGCCCGTATAGTAATTGTGCCCTGGCGGGCCGTGCCGGGCCAGGCACGATTACGATGGGCCGGGCCGGGCCGGGCCGGGCCGGGCCGTTTGGCCAGGTATGTCTGCGTCTATGAGCCAACCCTAGGTTACATTTAACGTGCTAAATACCGAGTTATATTCATTTTCTTTCGAAACACTGCTCAAGCGCAATGGTCACAACGATACCACTGTTAAATCCGTGGACGGCTTATACCTTTAAAAAAAGAAAATCACTCTCTCCTTTTTCTTTTCACTTAGCAACCTAGTACAGTCCCCCCCCCCTCCATCTTTACATCTTAACCGACTTTTCTCCTTCTTAATTTCTCTCTCCTTTTAGTAACATTTTTTTTCCTTTCCTCTTGTCTATATTAACACCATTTTGTAAGTTTATCAAAACCGAAACTGTGACCATCGGTCGACTGCACCCCCTCGCCCCCCTCCACGCACACACACATACCTTGTGGACATAGTCGGGTGCCACCTCCATGTGCAGCTCATTGTATTTATTTAGTTCTTGGTGATTTTGGAAAGAAGATTCGGATGCATAGTCAACAATTACAAAGGGCTAGAAAACTGCTACGTACTCTCTCTCTCTCTCTCTCTCTCCAATCCATATTAATCGTCGCTGATTTAATAGGTCATAGGGAGTACATATATTTGGTTCTTACTTTATTGAGAGAATCCACAAATGGGAAGGATTTAATTAGACCATCAGTGACAATATTTGCTACACCTATTTGACTTTTGGTTGTCTACATGAGCACAAGGGCACACTGATCACCGCGGTTAGTTCCGTCTCCCACGAACTAGGAGAAAAAGGCAACCGCTTGCCCCATGCGTAGCGCATTCCAGCATCGATCCTGGTGGCTCCCCGTCCCTGATGACCTAGTGGTCGTCCCCGTCGGTGGGTGAGGGCCACCGGGATCCTCGTGTAGATCTTTGTAGCAGTAGGCTTTAGGTGTAGGTTCTAGTAGCTAGTGTTTCCTCGTCAGTTCTATCGGACTGACAGTTACGACGGGGCGGTGAATACCTCTGATCTTGTCCCGACATGGTGATCCTCTCCGTTGGTGGTAATGGATCTAGGATTTTCCGTTTTTGCTGCCCGGTTCCTCTTGGATCTGGGTGGACGACTTGGTGTTCTGGGCGGTGGCGTTGAGGTAGCGGCAGCAGCGCCGTTGTGGAATAATTTTCCTCTAGTCCGCTCCTTCCTAGGTGATGCCTGCTTCGACTTAGCCAGGGTGTCCGGACAAGATGAGTTTAGGTGTCTGACAGCATCCACTACTCCATCAGACCGTGGTGTTGTCGATGTTCAGGAGAAGCTTGTTCAGGTGCAAGGTTTGTGCTTGATAGAGGGAAGATCTTATTCGCCTCTCCAATGATGTTGACCGAGCAAACAAGATCTGCGGTCTGAGGAACAGGGGGGAAACCCCGCCCGACGCGCCAAATCGACATTAGCTTTACCATTCATCGCACGCCACTTCTTCGGCTCATAAAGCTACTTCAGCGATGGTGTTTCCTTGGTCCTAGATTCAATTGCTCCTCACTTTGTTTTCTTCCGGAGGTCGCCCTAGCGATGACGATGAACGGTGGTGGGCAACGGTATGGCTATGCACAGAGGCCCCAACAAGTTCAGGTTATCTCTGATTTTCTTTGGGTTATGTGTCCTTCCTGGATATTTCTTTTCAGTCCAATGTGAGTTGTATTTGCTCTATTATGTTTAATGGAAATGCGGCAAATTAAAAAAAGGGCAGACTAATCAATATGTTCACTTCGACAGATAAGAGGGTTAGTGGATATAATTCTACAAAAGAAGGGAATATTGTTCCAGGAATTGTTTTGGATAGCCGTAGGTTTTGCGAATAATGCCTTTGGAGCACAGACACATTGAGCCCGACTTTTGAAGTTATAAAATGGATTTTACGGTATGAAAGTTTCCAAAAAAGACGTGTACATGCAGGTATATTAGTGTACTGTAACTGTAAATTTTCATCCGTATACATGCTTGCATGTGAGACAAAAAAAACAACTACATGCAAAAAATTAGGTTTGTTTTTTGTTAATTTTGGGGCCGGATTTTCTATTGTGTAGCGTACAATACAACGTATTATTGAACAAAAATTAAGGTGTACTTAGGCCAAAAAGAAAATGAAACTTTTAAGCACCATTTTTGAGTGGTTAAGAAAAATGTACCCCAATCACTTGTTGAAAAAATCTTCAAATTCAACGATTTATCGTCCGAATTATCGCTACTCATGAGGTGGCTGATAAGATTATGTCTTATCTTCACCGTTTATCGTTTGGATCGATTTATCACCTTGACAAGCAATTTATCAGGAATATACCGATAAAATCGGGCCTCTTCCTAACATTATGTTTGAAAAAACTATGTTTGTTTGTGTCTTGTGGACCTTTTTATGCAATATGTAATATCGTGCTATTTTGTTTGTCATTAAAAAAAGGCTTATCCCCAATATCTCTACTAGTGGCGCACCATGTTGGTGGTGCGCCACTGCTATATAGCAGTGGCGCATCAGAATCAGGTGCGCCATTGCTATGTTTTTACTAATGGCGCACCACATGAGCAGTGCGTCATTGCTATTTGTTTTGGTGCGCCATTGCTATGTCTGGTGGTGGTGTGCCTGCGTGTGTGTGAGGTTAGTAATGACGCACCAGTCTCACACACACAAACACCCCCCGGATCGCCTTTTAGGTTTTAGAAAAATAAAAGAAAATAATAAAAGATTCAAAAAAAGTTCAAAAAAATAGATGCCCATGTGTTATGTGTTCTAGTTGTTAGGACAATTAATAAACATGGATTTTGAATTTATTTTTTGGAAAAGGCCGCCGTGTTTCGGTAAAATGGCCGTAACTTTTGCATACGACCTCCGATGAAAAAGTTTTTTATATGAAAAATCATCTACTTGAAAAGTTACATCCGAATTCAACCGGTGGAACCCTGTTGAAGATTTTTAGAATCCCCAAAAACCTAACAGAATAAAATATACGAGGCTTATAAGATCTGAAGGAATTTTTTTTCAAAAAAAGCAAAAAATAAATAAATTAGCAATGGCGCACTAGTGCATGGTGCGCCACTGCTATTTTCCTGCCTTGACAATTCAAAAAAAAATTGAAAAATAATAATGAAGTAGCAGGCAATCCTCGATGCCCTCCAATCGGAGGCAAAGGCGGAGGCCAACCGCCGTATCCTCCAGGTGGATCAGGAAGCAGAAGTCAACGAGATGCTTGCCGATATGGTCGAGTGCTCCTACGCTCCTATCTACCCGGTGCCCACCATAGAGATCCGACGACGCCGAAGCGCAGTTGAGGCTAGTGTAATTTGCGCAGTACGCAAAATATTTTTTTCTTGTGCATGCTTTGTATGGATTTTGGGGCCGGGTGAAATATGAGATACTCGGATGCATAGTAAAAAATATGAGGTGTAGCTCTTATATCAGCGTTTTGTTTGGAAGGGACATATGTGGGCCCTTTTGTTATGGCAAGACGAGGATGCTCTGCTCCCACTCCACCAGAGTGTGAATGACAAAAGCAAATTCACATGGCAGTTGAGCTGTTCGCAAATGCTATACACGATCACACGGACGGACCACGTAGATACTTTGCTTGCTTCCACCACCATCCAGAGATCCTACCCACAGGCTCCTGATAAACACCCACCTCCTCTAGAGTCGGCATATGGCAGCAAACTCCTGATAAACACCACCTCCACCGAGAAGAAAAGCCTCCGGCCGGCGGCAACAATGTGCGGCCGCGACGACGACTGCTACCTGACGAGGGATGAAGTCAAGTACCTCTTCATCTGCTTCGGCGTCGTCGCGGTCGTGGTCCTCCTCGCCGTCCTCCTGGCCGCCTTCGTCTACCTCCGCCACGTCACCATCACCGTGGAGGACGCCTCGCTCACCAGGTTCGACCTGCTCACCTCCCCGGTGACGGGGATCGCCTACAACCTCTCGCTCACCCTCAAGGTCCGCAACCCCAACTGGGCGATGAGCATGAAGAACGTGGAGCCGTTCGTCGCCGCCTACAGGTTCGACGGCCAGCAGTTCGACCGCGTGCAGGTCGCCGCCACGGGCGACAAGCACCCCGCCGGCGCCACCAGGGTGTACCACCTCACCTCCTCCTCCCAAGGCGCCTTCGTGTCGCTGGGCAGCGCCGGCGAGCAGGAGTACAAGAAGGAGAGCAAGACGGGGACGTTCGACGTGGAGGTGGCGCTGTCCCGCAAGGTGAGCTACACGGCGCGCTACACCAAGTGCAAGATCGAGGCCGTCTGCCCGCTCAAGCTGCAGCTCGTCAAGCCCGACGCCACCACCGTCGTCTTCCAGAAGGTGACGTGCAAGCTACACAAGGCCGAGAAGAACTGCTAGCTAGCTAGCGTATATATGCATGGATATTGATCATGTTCGTGGTTTGTGTGGCCACGATCATCATTAATTACTTTTATTATTCCATCATCATTTGCACGTTTGTTTGGACTTCAAGTGTATGTGTGTGTGTGTGTGTGTGTGTGTGTGTGTGTGTGTGTGTGTGTGGTGTTTTTCTTCCCATTCTTTCACGCCCATCACGTCGGTTTCGATTTGAAGTGTGTGTGCTGGGTTTTTTTCGTTAATTATTTGTTGTGTAAGATGTAATAATAATATTTTCGATGCTATCTTCCTGATGTAAAAAGAACAGGTTTGATGTTGTTTCTTGGTTGTAAGGGAAAAAGATTTGATGCTAGCTTTTTGTTGGTTCAACATTCAAGGGGGGAAAAGGTTTGATGCTATCATCTCATGAGCATCCACACTGCTTGTGAGGGAGGCTAGACGGGTGTACACGCAACGTGTATGCCGCGGCCCGTGGGTCGCATCTAAGCAATTAATGTTCAGCATTCAGTTGTATCTTTGCATGGCATACAAACAAAGAGCAAGTTTTTTTTTTTGAAAAGGAGGATGACCCCCCGCCTCTGTATCTGAGAGATGCATGCGGCCATTTTAATAATTATTCTCGAGGACCTTATAAAATAAAACAATAGTATGCCTGAATCCGTCATCTTGTCAACATCTGCCGATACTCCTATCCAAATGATGAAGGGGTGCAAGTTGGGTCACATACCCAGACCTCTCACCTAAGCCTGACACCTAAAGCTGGAGGCCCCGACCGAGCCATCTGCCAGGTCCGGGGCTCAAACCGGTCCGACGCACTCACATGTGTCGTCGCTGCCGTCTTCCACTGGTTCATCTTCAGAGCAGATTGAGGTGACAACCTTGACAGGTCCTCCGCCATCGACACCATGACGCCAAATGACGACCTCCGCCCATGCGAGCCTTGTCAGGTCCCCGCCATTGACGCCACCACTACGTCAGCCGACAACCTCCACCTACACAAGTCCATCTCCAAGCAACGGACATAAATCCATGCTAGGATAGGGCCACACCACCGTCGTCGCCCACCACCCACAAGCGCCACCCAACCCCAAGGTTCCCAAAACGGCACCTTCAAGAAGGGAACGACGCCGTGAGCGCCGCCGCTGCCCAACAAAGTTAGGGCTTTCGCCCGGAAGACCTAGGGGGAGGTTAAGTGAGGAGATCAGTCCATACCGACGCCTCCAAGGAGGGGAACAACGCCCTCAGGCGTCGCCGTCGGCATGGCCGGTCTCATGTTGCCGACAATGAACACACACACAAAATAGACAAAGGTACAGGGATGTGGCTCTTCTCTTTATTATTTCGATCTCACAATGAGCATAATCCTACCCAATCATATAGAGCCAGCGGACATGTCCGAGTAGAAGTCCACAAACCTTTGCTTGAGAAAGGTGAAAGCTAACCAGCCTGACTAGGCCGGCCCATTAAGTTCTACCACAGGACGAAAAAGATAGCAGAAAAAAGAAACGAGCCGACCCCGTATTTGAACCATAGACCAACTATGTACTAATACGTGCTCCTAGCCACTCCAGCTAACCAATATTGTTGTTAACAGAGCAGTGCATAGCTTAAAGAACTAACCATAGATGTAGTAGCGAACCGAAAGTAGCTATTGTAGCGAATCTGAATTACTTACTGGGATGAATGTTATTTTAATGTATATTTTGAAAAAGTACCAACATTTCTTGAGTTCCTGGAGGAAAAACCGGAGACCGGAACACTTTTTGAATATGTGAACAAAAAAAACTAAAAACTTTTATTTTTTTTGGAAAAATATAATTCATTTTTTGAATTTGTAAACAAATTACTAAATTCTGAACAAATGTTGAAACCGTGAACATTTTTTGAATTTGAAAAAAATATTTGATAAGTGGAACATTTCATGATATGTGGAACAAAATTTTGAAACCGCGGACATTTTTAAAAATTGTGAAAAAAAACTTTAAAATGGAACATTTCATGAAATTCCGAACAATTTTCAATAACGAACATTTTCTAAAATTCTTGAACATTTTTTGAATCTCTGACTAAAATTTGTAATCACGAACAAAAGAACATTACTTGAAATTCCGAACAAAAATTTGAAATCACGAACATTTTATGAAATGTGAACGTTTTTTATTTTCAGACAAAAATTTGAAACCAAAACATACAAGCACATTTTTTCAAAAATGAAAAAAAATTCAACTTGTGAACAAAAAATAATAAACATATTTTGAAATTCTTGAACATTTTTTCAACTTGTAAAAAAATTTAAAGACAGGAAGATTGCTTGAAATTATTATATATTTTTATACTAGAACATTTTTTAATTTATGAATAACAATTAAAAGATAAATTTTTCATGAAAATATGAACAAAATAAAATTTCGAAAAACATATTGAAAGGAAAATCAACTTGAAAAAGGAAAAGGAAAAAAGAAAAGAAAAAGTAAAAAACGAAAAATTGATAAAAAAATAAAAACCAAAACAAAAAAGGGAAACCAAAAAAAAAATCGTTCAGCAATAAACCAGGATCCGTGTATATGCTAAACAGGTAACATGGGCCGGCCCACTGCGATCGCTCCATCTATTGCTAGTTGCAAACATCGACATCTTGACACAATGTGCGTCATTTAGGGAATTCCGTCGCTAACATCACGTAGACCGGAGCCCTATGCCCTGGGTCTCACATGGCTGTGCCACCAATGTAAGCATTATTGGTCTGGGAGCAGAAAGAGCTTATGCCCTGCCCCCTTCGAAAGCAAAGTCAAAGAATCAGTTGCGTAGCAGCAGCACATGAGTAGCACTTGCTGAAGAAAACCATTGGCAAGCTCCAATAAAACAAGCTTTGTATTGCTCAAATGTATTCACGGTTATTTCAAATGTCCAGTAACTGGTTGATTGTTTCTACATTTACTTGTGTGTACAACATGTTGGGGGTGAAAATTCTATCACGGAGGATTTAGCTCGATTCCCAAATGGTGACACCATCATAGGTGCAGAGCTTGGTGTACTTCTCCTCGACACCCGAACTTCTGGCGACTACTGTCGTGGCAATGCCTGGGTCTGACCTGTCCTCGGTTGCGTACAGTGCAATTGAGTGACCGATCAACTCGATAACTTACAGTTTCTCTTTTGATCCTAAAAACTTGGCTTCCCCGTTCTCTCCAGCTTCTAGCGTTCCCATGTGAGTAATTTTTTTTACCGTAACCGGTACCTATCGGTGAGACATCCGCCGTTGATGTTGTTTTGGAGATTCGAGCCCTTTTTTGATGCGTGAGTGACAGAATTGAAATACACGGAATACATGTGGGTCCTTTGCATGCTATTGTCAGCTTTTGTTAGGAAAGAGAAAAAATGTTCATAGAAGGCCGGTTGCATGCATTTTAAAATATTCCCTCTCTCTCCACTAAAAAACTTCCATTTAATTTCATTGTGAATTTTTGGATGATAGATATCTTTTGAACGAAAACTTCAATTTAATTTTTGGATGATATATATATATATATATATTCGAATTCATGACAAGAAGACTTTCAGAATAAGATCAATTATGGATACATTTGAACTAGTTTCGCTGATCTCAAAAAACATATTTCACTCAAACTGAAAAAACATATTTCAGTCATCTCCAAAAAACATTCCAGCCGATTCAAAGTAACATTTGACCCAATTAAAAAAATACGATCTCACTCATTTCAAATGGCAGAATTCATGCATTTAAAAAAATTCACACACATTTTAAAACTGATTTCATTGCTTTAAAATACTGATGTACTTGTTTCATATAACCGATTTCACTTGCTTTAAAACATGCATGTTTATAAATTGATTTCGCTCATTTAAGATTATAATTTCACTCATTTAAAAATACAATTTCACTCAAAAACTAACTTCACTCGCTTCATTCATTTAAGAATATAATTTCACTCATTCCAAAAACTGGATCTCAATCATTAAGAGACTGGTTTCACCTGTTTCGCAAGAAAAAATATTTCAATCATTTGAAATAATTGATTTTAATCATGTCAAAAACCGATCTAAATTATTTCAAAAAAGCACTTGCTTCATTAAACATATTTCACTCATTATAAAAGAGTTCAAAAACAATTGAATTTTGTTGTGTTTGAAATAACTGGTTTAAAAATTCTAAATAACAAGGTTCACGTATTTTACATTGAAATATGTGTCATGTGTATCAAAAACAGATTTCACTTATTTCACTTGTGAAATGCCGGATGTCTTACTTATAAAACGAGTGAAATGATTTACTTATTTCAGAGAACTGATTTCACTTATTTGAAAAAAATATCTTTGAAAAAAAACAATTTCAGTAGTTTCAAACAAGACTTCACTCACTTTAAAAAAATTGAGACAGTCAACTCCAATTTTTTTTAAATAACCAGTGTTTCATTTTTGAAATAGCAAGTTTCACATATTTCACACTGAAAAAGGTTTCATATACACGAATTGTTTTTTCATAAAAGTGATTTCAATCATAGCAGTAGCTGATTTCAATAATCTAAATATGTAAATATGAAATGCGTGAAATTAAAATTTTAATATGATTGAGATAGCAAAAATGAAACTAGTTTAAACATATTCAAGATTGGTCTTGTTCTAAAGAATATATGTTCAGGAATTGAAATATATAAAAAAATTCAATAATAGAGCATTACTGTTAAAAATATTGGCCATCTAAAATTTATGAAATACTACAATTTAAACACGTATAAAAAATATGCAATATTGGTTATGTTTTAAAGATCTTGTTGCCAGAGTTTCAAATATATATAAAGTCTAAAAAGTTTAGTTTTGGTAAAAAAAAATATAAGTTGTCTAAATTTACAAAGCCAAATAAAATGAATGGGTTTTGGGTGCGGAGAGAGGACGGAAAATTGGGACCCAAGCATGCATGCGGCATGCACTTCTCTGACGTAAGGTAGTTGTTTTTGTGTGAGAAAAGTTTGAGAGACCGGCATGGCAGTTGATGTGACTTCTTAAAATTGCTATACAAGAGGGGATTTGCACAATACAGAGATATACAAATGTGGTACCGATGAGCTGGCTGCACCTTATTGGATGGGTGGGCACTGGTAGAGGCTAAATTAACTGTTTTGACCCTTTGATCAAACTTTAAGACAATTTGACCCGTTTGTACTTTTTTTATCTGGCCATTTTACTGTCGCCATCGTGTTTGGCACTAGGGTAGACGGGCTACCATAGATTTTGTTGGGTTATTGTTTCTTCCGCAGTGTGGTTGGGATTCCCATAAGTATAAGGGTGAAGTAGCAGCCCATCAACAAGTATTTGTCTCAGCTAGGAATCAAGATTGTCAATACAGAACGAGTCACCTAACAAACAAAGTGCGCGGCATCTGCGCACAAAACACGCTTGTCCCCAACGCATCAGGATTGTAGCCCCTTGTCGTGCTAGTCACAAGATTAAAACCAATTGATAGGAAGGTAAAACGGTAACAATAACAGAGAAGGGTGTATCGTGTGCATAGCAGTTTCACAGTACAAATGGTGATAATTTTATCTTATTTTTATGTTACTCCCTCTGTAAACTAATATAAAAGTGTTTAGATCACTAAAGTAGTGATCTAAACGCTCTTATATTAGTTTACGGAGGGAGTAGATGTTAGAATAGCGAAAGGAGGGGAAGAGAATTGTGCAACCGGCGCTGATCCAATCGAACGGCCCAGACTTCCCAGCGTAGCGTCAACGGAAACCCCACCATAAGTAAGGCCCCGGCGAAGCCCACATCCCTTGGCCTAAACCCTAGCCTCTTCCCCGCCTCCGCCCCCCCAAACCCCTCGGCCGCCGCCGGCGAAGCGCGCGGGCGAGATGGCGCTCTACCTGCTCTTCGAGTCGGCGTCGGGGTACGCGCTCTTCCACGCCCACGGCATCGACGAGATCGGCCAGAGCGTGGACGCCGTCCGCTCCACCGTGCTCGACCTCAAGCGCTTCAGCAAGGCCGTCAAGCTCGCCGGCTTCACCCCCTTCCTCTCCGCCGTCGACGCCCTCAACCAGTGCAACGCCATCTCCGAAGGTACCGTGCCCCCTCCTCTCCCGGTGGAACCCTCGTGTCAAATCTCCCTGCTTTATTATGACCCCCGTGACGAGCGAATGCTCCTTTGGTGGCCCAGGGATCATGACCGACGAGCTGAGGAACTTCCTGGAGCTCAACCTGCCCAAGGTCAAGGAGGGGAAGAAGGCCAAGTTCAGGGTCGGCGTCATGGAGCCCAAGGTCGGCTCCCACATCACCGAGGCCACCGGAATCCCCTGCGAGTCCAACGACTATGTCCAGGAACTGCTCCGCGCCGTGCGGCTGCACTTCGATCAGTTCATTGACCAACTCAAGGTGATGGATTTTTGCATTTGCGTCTGTCTAGTTTCCATGTTTTACATTGTCCCGTAATAAAGATTCAACTGTCAGACATGGGTCGTAAAGCTGTCTAGTAGGATAAATCAAATCACATTGTGGTCTGGCCTGGGTTGTGGCTGGTGTATTTGATTTTAGAGGATTGTGCAGCAGTGGGAAAAGTTTAATGTTTTGGTGGTATGAACTACAGTATGATTTTGCATCAAGTCGGCGCAGAGAGTTGGACAATTACCACCTTATGCTTGACATATCATTTTTACTAATTAAGTTTACCTAGATCATACAGTGAATTGTCTGTAGTTTCACAAATTGGTTTCATTCCATCACTGCTCTTGTTCCATATATACTTGTTTGTAAACTTTGTTCTGTTTGTTTTTTATTGCAGCCATCTGACCTGGAGAAGGCCCAGTTGGGTCTGGGGCATAGCTATAGCAGGGCAAAGGTCAAGTTCAATGTGAATCGCGTGGATAACATGGTGATTCAAGCCATCTTTCTGTTGGATACACTCGATAAGGATGTCAATTCCTTCTCCATGAGAGTGAGGTTGGTTCCTCATCTTATTCTTAACTTGCTTAATTTATTAACCAGTATCTGGTTCTTTGGTTTGGCTGTCGCGATGAGACTTGGATTATCTCAAAAAGAAAAGTTGATGGCGACATACAAGTCCTGAGAAAGTTCTAGGTATAGGCACTAGAGTTGACATTTGTTCATTACTTTTCCAGTTTAGCTGTCGGTATATGCTGGTTATGCCACCATTTCTGATTGCAGGAGTTAAAAAAACAGCTGAAATTTGATTAATGTCGTTTGTATGCCTCTTCTTTTGTAACCAGTTTTTCTTTTACATCAGTGGCATCAATCATATTTTGTCTATATGCTATATTTCAAACCCTAAGCCCAAGTCTCTGGTTTTACCATGCACATTCAATTGCGTATTGTGAGTCTTGACAAATCTCCTCAATTCACGTGATCAAATACATCTTCCTGTGTTTATGTTAGTTGCATGTCCAGACATGTCACTTTCGGGCTTACAGTGACATACGTGCTGTGTACACTGTACTATCTTACAGTATATCCCATGGTAGTGAAAGATCATTTTAACTTATCAACTGTGCAGTATATCCTGCACTATGTATGCTTTTTTGGGGGGGCAACACTGTATGCTTTTGGTGGGTGTAATGACAAATTTCTTTTTCTTTTTACCCTTGTTGGCGCTGTAACTAGTTTTAAACATTTGTCACTGTAGTTGTGTTAGTTGCATGGGTGTATTAATTGTTGCTTAACCATGATGCAGGGAGTGGTATGGATGGCATTTTCCTGAGCTGGTCAAAATTGTGAATGACAACTACCTTTATGCTAAGCTTGCCAAGTTTGTAGTAAACAAATCTGATTTGTCAGAGAAAGACATTCCAGCTTTAGCAGATCTGATTGGAGATGAGGACAAGGCAAAAGAAATTGTTGAAGCAGCAAAGGCATCTATGGGTAACAACCATCTCCACAATTGGTATTGCTTCTCAGTAGTTGCCATGGTTGCTTAGTTTACGTATTCTTTTTATTTTCAGGCCAGGACCTTTCACCAGTTGATTTGATCAATGTCCAACAGTTTGCTCAAAGGGTCATGAATCTATCTGAGTACCGTAAAAATCTCTATGAGTATCTGGTGACAAAGATGAATGATATTGCACCTAATCTGACGTCATTGATTGGTGAAATGGTTGGAGCTCGGTTAATCTCTCATGCTGGCAGTCTTTCAAATCTTGCAAAATGCCCTGCCTCCACTCTCCAGATACTAGGTGCTGAGAAGGCGCTCTTCAGGTAATTGTGACTGACTGGACTGCCTATGCATTCCCACACCCTATTTCCAAGCTGTGCTTTCTTATTTGTAGTTGCCCTTCTACTCAAGTACTAACTGTTTCGTCAAGTATTCAGACTTTGTCCTCTATGCTTCTGAAATATTGTGATTGATTTCCTAATTTTACCGCAGAGCTCTTAAAACACGTGGAAACACACCCAAGTATGGCCTCATATTCCACTCATCTTTTATTGGCCGTGCATCGACCAAGAACAAGGGAAGAATGGCTAGATACCTGGCAAACAAATGCTCAATTGCTTCACGCATTGACTGTTATTCAGGTTAGTTGAAGGACTTTGTTTGCAAAGGTTAAACATCCTGACTGCCTTTTCTGTTTGTTTTCCTCACTGGTTTATGAATTCCAGATATGAGTAGCTCCATTTTTGGTGAGAAACTGCGTGAACAAGTCGAGGAGAGATTAGACTTTTATGACAAGGGTGTTGCACCACGCAAGAACCTTGATGTAATGAAAGCTGCAATTGAGGAGGGTATGACCAACACAGTCTCAGAGGAGGGTAAGGGTACTTGTCTTTATATATTGGTCTCTCAATAACTTAATTTCAAGTCTTTTTGTACAAGTGTATATTTACACCTTGCCCTGAACATTTCTTTTCGCAGATAAGGAGAAGGAGAACGGTGACACGACTGCCAAGAAAAGTAAGAAAAAGAAGTCCAAATCTGAGGCTGACGGTGACGCCATGGATCTTGATAAGCCTGCCAACACGGCGGCAGCAGAAGAAGGGACAGAGAAGAAGAAAAAGAAAAAGAAGCACAAGCTAGAGGAGCCCCAGGATCAAGAGATGGCAGCCAATGTCGATGGCGAGCAAGACGAGACTCCCAAGAAAAAGAAAAAGAAGAACCGTGATGCTGCAGAGTCTGTTGAGCCTAAGACGGCCACAGAAGGGAAAAAGAAAAAAAAGAAGTCCAAAACCGAGGCCGATGATTAGACGACTAGAACCTCTTTGTTGTGCTTAATGAAATCAAACATCTAGTATACTGTATAATTTATGTGCAACCATGGACCTAATCGGGTCTCGACTATTGAATCTTTCATCATCCTGTGGTGGTGCTGATCACATTTTGAGGTCTATAATGTGGAAGAGCGTGGATTGAGGAGGCTGTTCAACTATTTTGCAGTTTGGAGCATGTTTTGCGATTCATGTTTCATATACTAGTAAGTAGGCCCTGTTGCAGCACTAGAGTAGTTTGGTCTTGCATTTCTTGATTAGCAAGCACTTGGGATGTTTTGATTCTTCAGGGTCTGTTATTGCTTGGTTTGGTCAAATCTTATTTCCGAGTTATTTCTCTCTGCACTTGCACACATTTTGAGGTCTATTATCTAGAATCGAGGAGCCTGTTCAGCTAGCGAGTAGCCCTGTTGCACCAGAGTCTGCTTTTCATTTTTTGAACAAGATGTATTAAAGACATTACTGTTGCCTTGAGCTACATACACTTACTAACATAGATCTTGGCATCCTGCCTGCCTCTTGTTGGTTAGGGGTTACTCATGATTGTGCATGTGATTTCTGAAAACATATTGTCATAATATGAATGCTAAGGCCTTGTTTGGATTACCGTTGTAGTTTCAGATACCTCTGTAGGAAAAAAATACAGACCTCTGTCCATTGTTTTGTTTCCGACTGAAAATCTGCTAGTGGCCGGTAAGTTACTCGTGTAAATAAAATAAATAATAGTGGCCGGTAAGTTACTCGTGTAAAATAAATACGTCTGTATTTGATTACACTGATTCCAAGCGCGGCCTAATGGCACTGGAGTTACAAAATCACTTGAGTTGCAAAGGTAATCGACTGAGTGGTTTTGCTCTTGCTGTTGGTTGCCCCTTTAGTCTGGACTGGACTGAAATGCTGGGTTGCTGGTGTACTGAAATGCTGTGTTTGCTCCTTCTGCCTTTTCTCCATTCCTTCCTTCTTGACACCGTCTTCGCTCTTGCTACTCTTACTCCACTTCCTCCAGGACCTGCTCCACTTGATGAACCACCCCGAGCCTCCTGAACCATGCCGCGACGGCTCTTGGCCGATCGCGACGCCCTAGCCAACACAAAATCCATTCGTAAGGTCACATTGACGATAAACCTAATGCAATTCAGAAGTCGAGCCATTTCTAGTTCAATGTGGAGTAAAGAGTTGAGATGAGAAACTCATTCACAGATTATAAACATGAAACTCGGTAAACAAGATGCGAGTAAAGTAAGAGCATGTTCATCCTGCAATTAGAAAGAAAATAAATATCACACAAAATCTTAGGCAATGGTGGTGCCAAAAAATAGCACAGAAACATGCAGAGAGAGAGAGAGAGAGAGAGAGCATTTCAGTTTCTCAAGTATTGCTGCATCACGCCCGTGCAAGCCGAAGAGGGCTCTATCCGCTGACGAGATCGAATCCCCACCGTCCGTGGGTGATAGATCCGATCGAGCGGCCAGGATGCCCATCCAATCAGAGGTTGAGCAGCCTGCCGTGCAATTTTTTTGAGCAGCCCCGGCCCAGCTTCGAAGAAACAAGAAGCAGGACTCGATTGCCCTCCCGAAGTGCAACCTCTAAGGCCTTCTTTCGTTTAGAGGAATTTCATAGGAATTCTCTAGAGGATAGGATTTTTATAGGATTTTTTTTAAACCCTTTTGGTTCATAAAAATGGATTCCTATTTCTACATAGGATTGGTTTCTATCCTTCACATTTCATAGGAAAATAAAAAAAAGTTTAGACTCAATGCAAAATTCCTTTGGTGTCAATCAAATGACATCTTGTTTCCTATTCCTACTCATAGGATTTGAGATACATATCATCTCATTTCGTACAAGATTCCTATTCCTATAATAATCTTATCCTATGAACCCAAACAGGCCTAACCGTTTAGCCTGTATTTATGGACTGAGGTGTGGCCGGCCTCGATTTTTGATCCGCGCAGTCTCCGTTAACCCGCCGACCGCCACCCATGGCAGAGACCACCGAGAACGAGTACCACACTGATGAAGAGGAAGACCTGGTCGGAGAGGAGGAAGGAGGCACCGGGATCGAAGGCGAGGAGGGTGGAGGCGCCGGAGAGAAGAGGAAGCGGCCTCTGAACAAGAGTCTGGGTGGCTTCAGCAAGCGTGGGGTGTGCTACCTCAGCCGCGGACGAGGATCCCCTGCCGTGGCCAAGCCTACCTTTGAGTCACTGACACACGGGTCCCACAAAGCATGGGGCCCACCTGTCAGTGACTCAAAGGCAGGGTATGGCAGGGATTGCAAAGTCAGAGGATCCACGTCCCTCAGCCGCGTCCCTCCCCACATGAACCCGTCGCACGTCCGACAAATCTTCTCCAAGTACGGCGAGGTGCAGAGGATCTACCTCGTACCCGAAGGTAATCCCCCGTCATGAACTGACTGAATTGGTGGCTGCGTTTTTTATGTCCAATTTGTGATGATACGGTGCCAAAGCTAAGCAGCGTTCATTTGAGGAACACAAATAAGCTGAAAGCCCTACTTTTTTATTCCTGCGAATACGCAAAGGGCAATGCAGCGATGTTAGCCAGCCTATAAAAAACAAAGAGAACAAACCATATTTATCTGATCTTCAAGTCTCCCTTGTGGATGATCGAGGGAGATGCGTGTAATCCCGCGCAGAGTTTCTGCTGCATATAACATGCCTCAACGCGTGTAACAAGCCTGTATTTCGGTAGCAGAAGGCTGTTCATGGAGTTCTAGGTTTGTTTGTCTTGCTTGTATTTGTGAAAACATTCTTCATTTCTTCTAGGGGAAGGGGAAAATTCAAATAGAAAACATGTCATCGAATGATAATCATGTTTTGCATGCTGATTGCACATGTTGCTGCGGCAGTATACTGTGCAGCGACAGCGAGTTGTTTTTCCTGTCCCTCGTGGTTATACGTCTTAGAATGTGAAGTGCTCTACTGCTCTTTATAATGCCCACCATATTTGTAAATGAAAAGAACCCAACTTCTTAACTGTCATCTACTAATGTCATCTCTTTCCTCCAGGTCAAGGTCATCGCAAGCATAGTAACGTAAAAGCGAAGGCTTACTCCGAAGGGTATGTTGTCAAAATACACAGATGAGCTGCTTTGTAGAGACTTGCTAGATCCCAGTTTTCGGTTTTATGCTGAAAGTCAAACATGGAGCAATACTTACCATTGTCTACTTATTGCATTTCTGGAGTAGTCATGTAAAGATGTGGTAGATGATGCGTAGTATTTCACAATTTTGACATATTTTTATTGTTGTATTTGTTACTTGTATGGCCTTAATAATGTTCCTAAAATCTTTCTAGGTGGGTTGAGTTTGCAAAGAAAAGTGTCGCCAAGAGGGTGGCTAATCTGCTTAATGGTGAACAAATAGGTTTGTTCTCGGCTCTATGTTTCATGTGTTTTATTCTTTCTATGTTACCGTTGATTTACATTAGATATACTGAACATGGATGATATGTTCTTCCTTTTTACTGCTCAACCCTCAAACCCCTCAAATTTTTGGCCTCAAAAGGATTGCTTTTGTCGGCTCTGTCATGTTTGAAGAGCTATACAATGTGTGCTAGAGAGCTCAATTATTCTTGTATGTATTTTATTAGGTGGGAAGAAGAGGTCATCATTTTATTATGACATCTGGAACATAAAGTATCTCAGGAAGTTCAAATGGGATGATCTGGTTGGTGAAATAGGTATGCCTAAAGTACAAAACTGTAAAGTAGCTATAAACTTGTCAGTAATGTGAACTGATTTGTACGTAGTCTAATCCTTGTAGTTTAATGCAGCTGAGAAGACTCATATCAGGGAACAGAAATTAACATTGGAGATAACAGCTGCGAAGAAACAACGTGATCATTATCTCTCTAATGCTGAAAAGTCTCGTACACAGAAATTTATTCGTGAGCGCATAGAAAAGGTATGCTGTATTGTTTAACATACCTCTGCTAGCATAATTCACGCTGGGGATTTTCTTTCTGTCCTGTGCCATCTTTATTTATGACTAGTAAGATGCCCGTGCTACGCTACGGGATAAAAAAAAGGTTAACTTAAGTTATAGTTACGATCCCATACGCTGCTGCTGACAAAATAAAAAAATATACAGTCATTGATCAAAGTAATGATGTGTTGTTGATAGATACATAAATATCAAGCACAATCAAAAATATGGTTTGCAATCCACAAACCCATGCGTCCAAGCCAAACAGTTTCTTCTCCATCTCCGCCTCACTGAAAGACTTGTTGTACTCCACATTGAGTTTTATCATTGCTCGCTCTATCCTATATCAAGTTGATAGAGACCATGCGGCAGATAGAAAATCTGTTCACACACATGTGGCAACAACGGCGACACTGAATCCAAATCGGTCAACTTCACGACTGACCAGCTTTATCTCTGAATCCAAATTGGTCTGATTTCAAGTCCTCTTTGCTTCACTTGGACGCCACCTCCATCCCATACACCATTTCCAGCTAGAAATGGTAACAAATCAAGCACCTCATTTAAACCTGGCCTTAATATCAATAATGGAATAACATGATGCGACATATTGATATTTGTCCCCACAACTCAGTGCAATGGAAGTGCGACTGGCACCGACCCGTGCGTTGCCACGGGAAAACGTTTTAGAGGTGACACCATTCCAAGAGAGATAAAGCTCAAATGGATTTGAATATTTCGCTTATGTTTGTTAGCGAAAACATTTTGATTACAGTTTTAGCATACAAATATTTACTTACGAAGTAAACTTGAAATAAATAAAAAGAGGCCTGCATTTCTAGATGATGAATGAAAAAGATTGTAAACATATGTGTTCTCAGTCATGTATGCAAGATAGAAATAAAGCATGAATAAACAAACTTCGGCTAAAACATTACAACTACAAGGACACACATCATGACAATTTTCCAAATACAATGTGCCATAATGTCTTATTTTGTTTATTTGCCACTATTTCTTCATTCTTAAAACCAATCATCTCATGAATCATACAGGCCTCGACACAAGAACCGCATCATCAAAAAGTTGCATCATGGAAAATCAACAAAGAGCATAATCAATTGTTATTAAGCTTAGAGATGTATGTACAAGAATATGACAGAAGTAGCACTATCTCTCCCTGCCACAAAGTAGAGTATCTTCCATCTAAAAAACATAAGCGCTACATAGCTTATATGTGCAACAAGTATCTCCCCTCACTGTAAAAAAACAGAGTATTTAACTTTGCTACAAAGCAGCTCGTGAAGCACAGAAAATTAGTCTAACTTTCAGCCTCTGCTTCGCCTTCTCAGTGCACCGCACACCTCCAGTCCACTGACCTCTACCAATGCGGCTCTCGTCTATTTTAGTCTCCAGCAAGCACTGTTTAATAGCAAAATTATCAATGACCATGTTTTACAGTATGAAACATAGACACATATATATTGGTAATACACAACAAAGTATATACACGTTTTTCCCATTTATCAGATAGGTGCCTTGTATTATGTTACATCTTACAAAGAAATGCTCAATGTATAGGAAGCCACTGGAGGCGACGCCCCTAGAAGGCATTCATTGTTCTAATCATTAGATTATTTCTTAAATAAACAAACTTTCATCCTCTTCTACATTATATAAAGCAAGATTTGACTGTAACAAGATGAAAAGACAAAGCTACCTACTGCCTGCTACTTGAGCAAAACATAAAAAATATCTTCCAGCCAGGAACTCTGTTTAGTAAGATCAGGATCTTCTGGCTATTTTTTTAACATAATATTTCAGTCATCTTAAATTTGTTTCTCATACTGATGCTGATGCTTATTATAACTACTTTCCTTGGTGAGAAACACATTTTTTTAAATACCATCTGGCATAGAAGATCAAGCATATCACTCTAGGTTAGTTCTGTATGATGCAAGGTGTTGTAATGTTTACACTACATACACATGTAAAGGAAGAAATAATTTGTAGTGCTTACCTCATAGCGAGAAGGTACATTTGTTGTGCACATGTAAATGTCTGACGTGAGGAAGCTGACATTTACAAAATAAAAAATATCATGAACACTAAAGCAAGTATCCAAGTTGCCATTTTGAAAGTCCACTGCCCAAACTTCAGACCTGTAGATGGAAAACAATTTTAGATGACTGGCCCTGGTTATAAATATTGAAATTTTAACAGACACCAAATTGTACTTGAGTGATTGATACCTTGGACTACACATTGAGAACTTCTTTGTAGACTATGTTCTTTGTAAATTTTGCAATGGAGTTGGACCGGCCTTCCTCTTCCTTACCCGGGATAGTAAGAATCTTCAGATTACTTCTAGACGTAGCTCTAGAAAGAGCAACATAGAGTTGGCCATGTGAAAATACAGGTTCAGGGAGGTATACACCAACATTTGGTATAGTTTGTCCTTGTGCCTTGTTAATGGTCATAGCAAAGCTAAGTCTAATAGGGAATTGCTTCCTCTTGAACCTAAATGGAAACATCTCGTCGTCTGACGGGCAGAGAGGAATTCGAGGAAGGAACACCCTCTTACCAGCATGCTGGCCCAGCACAATCTCAGCATCAATTGCATTCCTCATGAACCCCCGGACAACCAACCTAGTCCCATTGCACAACCCATTCGCTGGGTCAATGTTCCGTAACAATATAATAGGGCAATTAATCTTCAACTTTAGGATGTGGGGAGGTAGCCCATTAGGTGTTAATGAATTTAAGAATTCTGCAGGATAGTAGTTGTGTGGATCATCCTCAGCCCGATCAAAACTGTGGTATACCATCTCCTCCCCAGGAAATCTCTCAATCATCCTCATGTTGATCTTGTCAATGTACTCATTCCGAGTTGACAAAATTGCTCGAGATGTTATGTAGTTTGGATCTGAGATGTTTTCATCTTGCAGCATCAGGAACACACTTTCAATAAGCTTGTCAATATCAGAGGCGTCATCACCGGTGTTTGGTATGCAAATCTCATCTGGAAGTCGTATGTAACCATCATCCACCGTATCTTCGGTGCCATTCCCAACACGCAGAAGATAATCAGCAAACCATGGATCAACCTGAGCCCTCATATTACGGACCAGTCTTAGTTGTCTCATACTATTCCAAAGATAAGACTTACGTAGGGTCGCATCAGTTATCTGTGACCTTGTTCCCTTACGAACAACAGGAAGCACTTGTCTAAAGTCTCCCCCAAACACAACCGTCTTTCCACCAAACGGCAGGTCAGGTTGACCCATGATGTCCCTCATGCTATTGTCCAGGGCCTCGACTGCCTGGCGCTTTGTCATGGAGGCCTCATCCCAAATTATGAGGGACGCCCTCATAAGAAGCTTAGTTATCCCACTTTGCTTGGCGAAACTACAAACCCCACCGTCTTCAATGTTAGTGGTATTTTAAACCTCGAGTGTGCAGTCCTCCCTCCAGCCAAGATGGATGCAACAACACCTGACGTCGCTGTTGCAACAGCTATCTGACCCTCACCACGTACTTTTGCAAGTAGAGCTTTGTACAGATATGTTTTTCCTGTGCCTCCTGGTCCATCGACAAAGAACACACCTCCCTGGCCACTATTAATTGTCGCAAGTATCTCATCATATGCATATCTCTGTTCTGGGTTTAGAAAAGATGACAAGCCAATGTGTTCTGGGTCCACCTCGATCGTGGACTCCTCTATGATCTCCCTAGCCTCATTATCTGGGGCATCATATGAGTCGTCAATTTCTGGAAGAGGGAATGACGATATGTCCTTCCCCATCGATTGTAGCATGGTTTTTATATCTAACAGAGCCATCTGCTCAACTTCATGGGGGGACATGTGGGTTAGTCGATAGTCTTCTGTCATAGCTTCCAAGTGCCGGTCCCATAGGCCACGCACATCGCTGGGCTCACAAAAGACCAATATAGTAGCAAATAGCCTCCGAAGGGAAGATGGCATCTGAAAAACCTCAGCCTCATTAAGACACTCGTCGATACTATTGTCAGACTCGATAAGGCCCCTATTTTCAGCAGCTTCACGGAATGTTGGGAAAACAATACCATTCACCGTCCTTAGGTCTTGGAAGGATGTAGCACCCGTGACATGATTTAGAAGCACTCTAAGATAATACCTCTCCCCTTCAGCTGGATGTGCAGACACAATTCTCCCAATCTGCGTGTGTTTAGCCCTCCTTTTCCAATACTTGCTACCTGACACCCAAACAAAAGACGCAGGGAAATCCTTATATAAGATTCCTCGAGCCAACTCATATTTCTTGTTTGCCTCAAAATACTCGGTTAACATGGTCTTGGAAGCTCCTTCTTGAGAGAGGACATCATTCAGATTTGCGCCCGTTGGAAACGACACCATGTGCATATTAGGGAGGTGGAGTTGTAGTTGTTTAACAGATGGAAATATCTCACTAAGGTCAAAACCATAGATCCTCCACAATGCTTCTGGTGGAGTAACCCACCTGGAATCTCTGTATTGCTTTATTTCATCAATGCTCCCATCATTATCCACCTCGTCGATAGAAACAGATGCTCGATCATGCCCCTTGTATATGTACTTAAAGAGGTACTTTACAGCTTTTATGCTTGAGCAAACCTTGACATTGATGTGGCAATTATACCTTCTTAGTAGGTAAGGATTGTATGGAACAACCCACCTATTGTCTAATTCTTCACCTCGTACCTTTGCACGACGTCCATCATCTCTCCTCCTGTATATGGGATATGAGTCCTTTCCCTGAAGAGTTGACGCATTAAATGGCCGTGGATAGTAGTTCTTGCAACTGCCATTTTGCATGCACACATTTTTGGGGTTTAGGACTCCACAAGGGCCATGCATCATATGCTTGACGACCATCTTGTACAACTCAGGGTACTTGAATTTGTCTGGCAATTCAGCAGATATGATACAATCATATTGCTCTGGGCATGTTAGCTTGTACCTCCCCTCCATGATTAGGAGGAAATGAGCATGTGGTAGACCCCTTTTCTGGAACTCGACAACATATGCATATGCTGCTACCTTGCCGAGCATGTGCTTTTTGAAAAGTTGTATCTTGAGGTCTTCCAACTTTGCTCTAAATACTCGTACAACAATATCAGGGCGATCCTGTGGGGTTTGTCCAGGCTCCAAGGCACCAATTATCTCATCCCAATTCGGGTTGCAAGTCATGGTTAAAAAGATATCTGGTTTCCCATACTTCTGCACCAAGGCCATGGCATCAAGGTATCTTCGTCTCCTATCTCTTCTTCCCCCAATAAATGATGTAGGAAGTACAATCCATTTGCCCACAGCATCCGCACGGTTTTCCCCAGCTTGAAGGCTATCAACAACACCTTGGTATAGATCAGAGCGTATTTGTTTCTGGTGATTTCTTATATAGTCTAACCTAGAGGTTTCAACCTTGATGTACATGTCGACCACATATTGTTGGAACAGTCGTTTACCGTATAGCATGGTGTTAAATACACCACGACGTATTTGAAACTTGTAACAATAGTAGTCTCTGACCGAGACACATAATCGACTACTTGTACATGTACCTACGGAAATGGGAGGTAACAGAAAGAACTGATTAAGAAAATAAGTACACTGGGGATAATAAAAAAATGAATAAATGCTAATTTCATTATATGTACCTGGTTTCTTTCGACCACTGCGGCGGGATTGAAGTATCTCATTCAAGCTGACACCGTTCTTTGGGATCTCAGGATGCCAACCAATCTCCCCTCTTGGGAAGAACAAAGGGTAAGACAATGGATCATAGCATCCATAATATGGTTGGATGCTATATCTCTTGTTGTCATTACCAAACAGGACAATGCTACGGTCAAAATGCTTACATAGTTCATTACCCTCAACCCAAATAGCTGCAACCTCTGATGATATAGGCAAGTTATATCTCCTTGGTCCAACCTCATGTCGGTGTTCAGTTCAATACGATAATCCTCAAGGTCATCGACTCCACCTAGATTCCTGAATGTTTCAGAATAAGGATTATCCTTAAGGATGTTGACAAGCCTTCGAATAACATCTCGGTCTAGGTTCGGGGAGCGCCGAAACCTATGTTGTAGACTCGGGTCATCATCGTAGAAGTATAACTCTAGATGCTTAGGTCCATCTTGTGTTGGACCAAATGAGAAGATGTTGTGGTAAATCTGACCATGGGCTCGGAATGTATAGACTCCTGACCTCATGTTTGTGTATCTATTGTCAAGACTGACTCCAAGAGTGGTGAATGAAAAGTGGCCATTGAAGTAGCGAATGTTATCCCTAAAATGTACAGCATCACTATCTGAACTTGTGTACAACATCTGAAGTTCCAAGGGTGGTTCTGACTGTGCTAACTTAATTTTTCCAGACTGGCAACAAAATCCATTTGTCTCATACTGGAACCTCTTTGCGCCGCAATGCTTGCAATCAGGCTTTGGCACCAGCGTGTGAGTACTTTTTGGTATATTCTGGTAAACACAGTCATATGGGTCAGGAACAATGTTGTCTGTTGTAAAAGCATCTACCATGTCATCGCAATCTTCAGTGTTCCCTGTACACACATGAGATGAATTGTGTTATATATATGTATTGCATTTTCTGTGCTATACATATGTAGGGAAATAAGACATCCATGGAATTTTTAATACCTCTCCCAGCAAATGCGAAGTACTCATCATCTTCTTCTTCGGTCATATGAGAAAAATCATCATCCACATTAAAGCTTTCCGTTGGGGAACCTGGGCATATGGAGTCATCAGGGGCCAATGATGAATTGTCCACTGATGTAGATGTTGGACATTGCACCGATGTGAGTTCCTTGCACTGGACAGTATTAGCGTCACCTAAATGTAATTTGAGGAATGAAGTTACTACATAGTTTGAGTAGTGTGTGTTATAGTAGTTGAGAAAAGGAAGGCATCAGCACCACAATCATACCTTTGCTAGTGAAAACTATGTGATCATCTTCCATTCCTTCAGGTATGCTTTCTAGATTACCTGCTATTTCAATGACTTTGTAAAAATGCATGCTCAACTTTGACAAAATTGGCAAATAAAGGAATGTGTATGTGAGAATTACCTTGAATTGTAGAAAAAGTTTGAGTCAGTGTACTTGGGTAACTAAAGGCATAAGAGCTTGATGATGCATGTCCCAGCAATGAACCTGTAGGGCAATTTGATACAATGGAATCCATGCATGGGGTATCTCGTCTAGATGCATAACTTGCATTACGTTGAGCTAGAAGTGCCCGCCGCTCTTCCGGTGGCAGGCTTTGCCGACGCGCTCGTTGGCGTGCATTTCTTTCTTGCCTCTCCTCTAGTGTCAAACTTTGCCTACGTGCTCGCTGGCTTGCATTTCTCTCTTCAAGTGTCATACGTTGTCGTTTCTCTCTTCTTCGTGCATTAATCTCTTCCTTCTCCTTAGGTGTCAAATTTTGCCGACGTGCTCTAACACGTTCTCGCCTTGCTTGGATTTGCTCTGGTGTACGGCTAGCATATCTTATTGCTTCACGTGCACGCTTTCGCCCTACAGAATTTACACGAGAAATTAATTAAGTGGGTAAACGGAATTATATAAGCAAACACTTCCGCCCTATAGATTTACCTTTTGAGCTTTCTCCTCGCTCCAATCCGTCGATTGATGTGAGCATACCAGTATAAGTAGGAAAAATCACCATCGCTGATTGGTTTGTCACTTCATCATCTGAAGATGAGTAACTTAAATTTGTCGCATCCGTTGGTTCACGTATAAATAAACCTGTTCGAGCACATGGCATGCCATTGGAGCAAGTTCTGTTGGGCTTGCTACTGCTGTCGACCACTGTGTTATTACAAGTTGGACGGTAAATGGTTAGGTATAAATAAGAAATATACAAGCAGATTGTTTTGCCAAACAGTAAGGTACAGGAACCAACCCTTTTGTTTTCCTTTAGCACTTTGTTGGCACGAGAGCTGTAACATTTGGGGTGTAATAGCTGCTAGTTTCCCCCAAAAAACAGAAGTGGAGGTTAGAAAAAATTGAATTGAAAGCTAGTAGGAACACTATATGCAATCTAATAAGACAACTATTCTTTGCCAGAAGTCAAAAGAAACATTCCTTAACCGAAGGGCAGTTCATCATCATTAGATACGAAATTGCACACTGGATGAATTTGATAATCATTAGGTAAGCAACATGAATAAAAACAAATGTTATGCAGAGGTGTGGCAGCCAAAAAGTACAAGCCAAAGCATAATAGAATACAACAGTAAACCAATGAATTCCAGTGATCAAGTATGAATTTGGTCCTGACCTTTTAATTTTCAGCTTCACACCCAAATCCAAGTGTTTCTCCAGGAACTTCTAGGCTTATCAAATTTCTTCTGGACCTGCCATGTAAATAATCATTTTTTTTCAAAAATTTCAGTGATTTAGTTGGTGAAAACCAAACCCAAGGACAGTTGGAGCTGAAGTGAGTATCTCTATGCATACATATGACTGACTAAGTCATGTGATTTTATATGAAGGGAAATATAACAAACCTAGCAACATCAGTTTCTCTCTGACCGACTCATATAAAATAAGCTGATCCACCTAGAACTAAGATGCAGATCTTTTAATTCTTTTAATAGGAAACATACCAACTTGGAGGTCAAAGCCCCAACGATCAGTATGCATAAAAACTTAAAATAACAAATAAAAAACATGTTATACAACCATACAGTGATCTGCAAATTCTTGTTTTGATGTTAACTTCACAAATAAAAGAGGCATCATCATCTAATAGTAGTATGTGCAGATACTCATCTATTGCAATCATTACTAAATCTTGGTATTGCATAACACAACATACCTTGGTCCTTGGCGAAGCAAATTAGAAGGCGATGGGCAGTAAATCGACCTCCTCACAATCTGTCGATTTGAAGATATGAGAGCTTGACCACCGTGTTGCTTCTTGGGATGTAGTTCGAGCAGTGTGAGTCTCATCTGCCTGCTCACTTGTATTTATATTGGGCTGAAAGGGTGGTTTCTAGACAGTTCGACCAGGCGCGCGCATTTGGGTGACGAAAATTTGAATTTGGGAGGCGGCGGGGTGGGAACGATGAGGTCTAGGAAAGAGAGCGGTAGCCGACCATAGCACCAGAACAGGCAGTGGAGTGCGTCGGCGGGGAGGAGAAGTAGCATTAGGTGGCGGTGCCGCCGCCGCCGAGGATCAGCAGCCTGTAGCCGGCGACGTATTTGTGGAAGTCAGAGTT
>NC_057794.1:553354406-553357803 GCF_018294505.1 Triticum aestivum | reverse complement strand
CTGCTGTGCGGCGGCACTTCTCTGGAAGAGAAGGAGGCGGGAGAGGCGCCTGCGGAGGGACGGCGCCGCCGGTGTGCCTGCAGAGGTCGGCAACGGAGGAGATGGAGAAGGGGGGCGGGGGGGGGAGGGGTTGTGGTGGCCGGTGGAGTTGAGGGAGGCATGAGAGGCTCCGAGGCGGACGGCACCGCCGGCGGCCACCACGCCATATCGGCTCCGACGCTCCCGGTGCTACTGGTTGGATGAGGTTGGGGGAGAGCCGGGGGATAGGCTTGAAGAGAGAGACAAGGGCATATTTGCAAAATGTAATAGAATAGTGGGTGTCTTTGTAAAATTGCCATGGGTTGCTTCCTGGACGTTGGATATGAATCGAACGATTGTGAATCAAAGTTGGCAGGCACACCATCATCACCAATTGTGGTTTTTATAAGAGTAGAGAAAATGTACATCATCACTATCTGAACTTGTGTACAACATCTGAAGTTCCAAGGGTGGTTCTGACTGTGCTAACTTAATTTTTCCAGACTGGCAACAAAATCCATTTGTCTCATACTGGAACCTCTTTGCGCCGCAATGCTTGCAATCAGGCTTTGGCACCAGTGTGTGAGTACTTTTTGGTATATTCTGGTAAACACAGTCATATGGGTCAGGAACAATGTTGTCTGTTGTAAAAGCATCTACCATGTCATCGCAATCTTCAGTGTTCCCTGTACACACATGAGATGAATTGTGTTATATATAGGTATTGCATTTTCTGTGCTATACATATGTAGGGAAATAAGACATCCATGGAATTTTTAATACCTCTCCCAGCAAATGCGAAGTACTCATCATCTTCTTCTTCGGTCATATGAGAAAAATCATCATCCACATTAAAGCTTTCCGTTGGGGAACCTGGGCATATGGAGTCATCAGGGGCCAATGATGAACTGTCCACTGATGTAGATGTTGGACATTGCACCGATGTGAGTTCCTTGCACTGGACAGTATTAGCGTCACCTAAATGTAATTTGAGGAATGAAGTTACTACATAGTTTGAGTAGTGTGTGTTATAGTAGTTGAGAAAAGGAAGGCATCAGCACCACAATCATACCTTTGCTAGTGAAAACTATGTGATCATCTTCCATTCCTTCAGGTATGCTTTCTAGATTACCTGCTATTTCAATGACTTTGTAAAAATGCATGCTCAACTTTGACAAAATTGGCAAATAAAGGAATGTGTATGTGAGAATTACCTTGAATTGTAGAAAAAGTTTGAGTCAGTGTACTTGGGTAACTAAAGGCATAAGAGCTTGATGATGCATGTCCCAGCAATGAACCCATAGGGCAATTTGATACAATGGAATCCATGCATGGGGTATCTCGTCTAGATGCATAACTTGCATTACGTTGAGCTAGAAGTGCCCGCCGCTCTTCCGGTGGCAGGCTTTGCCGACGCGCTCGTTGGCGTGCATTTCTTTCTTGCCTCTCCTCTAGTGTCAAACTTTGCCTACATGCTCGCTGGCTTGCATTTCTCTCTTCAAGTGTCATACGTTGTCGTTTCTCTCTTCTTCGTGCATTAATCTCTTCCTTCTCCTTAGGTGTCAAATTTTGCCGACGTGCTCTAACACGTTCTCGCCTTGCTTGGATTTGCTCTGGTGTACGGCTAGCATATCTTATTGCTTCACGTGCACGCTTTCGCCCTACAGAATTTACACGAGAAATTAATTAAGTGGGTAAACGGAATTATATAAGCAAACACTTCCGCCCTATATATTTACCTTTTGAGCTTTCTCCTCGCTCCAATCCGTCGATTGATGTGAGCATACCAGTATAAGTAGGAAAAATCACCATCGCTGATTGGTTTGTCACTTCATCATCTGAAGATGATAACTTAAATTTGTCGCATCCGTTGGTTCACGTATAAATAAACCTGTTCGAGCACATGGCATGCCATTGGAGCAAGTTCTGTTGGGCTTGCTACTGCTGTCGACCATTGTGTTATTACAAGTTGGACGGTAAATGGTTAGGTATAAATAAGAAATATACAAGCAGATTGTTTTGCCAAACAGTAAGGTACAAGAACCAACCTTTTTGTTTTCCTTTAGCACTTTGTTGGCACGAGAGCTGTAACATTTCGGGTGTAATAGCTGCTAGTTTCCCCCAAAAAACAGAAGTGGAGGTTAGAAAAAATTGAATTGAAAGCTAGTAGGAACACTATATGCAATCTAATAAGACAACTATTCTTTGCCAGAAGTCAAAAGAAACATTCCTTAACCGAAGGGCAGTTCATCATCATTAGATACGAAATTGCACACTGGATGAATTTGATAATCAGGTAAGCAACATGAATAAAAACAAATGTTATGCAGAGGTGTGGCAGCCAAAAAGTACAAGCCAAAGCATAATAGAATACAACAGTAAACCAATGAATTCTGGTGATCAAGTATGAATTTGGTCCTGACCTTTTAATTTTCAGCTTCACACCCAAATCCAAGTGTTTCTCCAGGAACTTCTAGGCTTATCAAATTTCTTCTGGACCTGCCATGTAAATAATCATTTTTTTTCAAAAATTTCAGTGATTTAGTTGGTGAAAACCAAACCCAAGGACAGTTGGAGCTGAAGTGAGTATCTCTATGCATACATATGACTGACTAAGTCATGTGATTTTATATGAAGGGAAATATAACAAACCTAGCAACATCAGTTTCTCTCTGACCGACTCATATAAAATAAGCTGATCCACCTAGAACTAAGATGCAGATCTTTTAATTCTTTTAATAGGAAACTGACCAACTTGGAGGTCAAAGCCCCAACGATCAGTATGCATAAAAACTTAAAATAACAAATAAAAAACATGTTATACAACCATACAGTGATCTGCAAATTCTTGTTTTGATGTTAACTTCACAAATAAAAGAGGCATCATCATCTAATAGTAGTATGTGCAGATACTCATCTATTGCAATCATTACTAAATCTTGGTATTGCATAACACAACATACCTTGGTCCTTGGCGAAGCAAATTAGAAGGCGATGGGTAGTAAATCGACCTCCTCACAATCTGTCGATTTGAAGATATGAGAGCTTGACCACCGTGTTGCTTCTTGGGATGTAGTTCGAGCAGTGTGAGTCTCATCTGCCTGCTCACTTGTATTTATATTGGGCTGAAAGGGTGGTTTCTAGACAGTTCGACCAGGCGCGCGCATTTGGGTGACGAAAATTTGAATTTGGGAGGCGGCAGGGTGGGAACGATGAGGTCTAGGAAAGAGAGGCGGTAGCCAACCATAGCACCAGAACAGGCAGTGGAGTGCGTCGGCGGGGAGAAGTAGCATTAGGTGGCGGTGCCGCCGCCGCCGAGGATCAGTAGCCTGTAGCCGGCGACGTATTTGTGGAAGTCAGAGTTAGAGAAGGGGGAGAG
>NC_057794.1:553351115-553354085 GCF_018294505.1 Triticum aestivum | reverse complement strand
TCTGGAAGAGAAGGAGGCGGGAGAGGCGCCTGCGGAGGGACGGCGCCGCCGGTGTGCCTGCAGAGGTCGGCAACGGAGGAGATGGAGAAGGGGGGCGGTGGGGGGGGAGGGGTTGTGGTGGCCGGTGGAGTTGAGGGAGGCATGAGAGGCTCCGAGGCGGACGGCACCGCCGGCGGCCACCACGCCATATCGGCTCCGACGCTGCCGGTGCTACTGGTTGGATGAGGTTGGGGGAGAGCCGGGGGATAGGCTTGAAGAGAGAGACAAGGGCATATTTGCAAATATGTAACAGAATAGTGGGTGTCTTTGTAAAATTGCCATGGGTTGCTTCCTGGACGTTGGATATGAATCGAACGATTGTGAATCAAAGTTGGCAGGCACACCATCATCACCAATTGTGGTTTTTATAAGAGTAGAGATCACCAGATAAAACATTTCAGTTACAAGCTAGCCCGAACACTGGATATTTTCTCCCTCATTTTGCCGTTCACTGCAAGTTTCATTACTAAAATCTCTATATACGTTGGTGACATCCTTGAAACAGAAGCAAAAGACTGAAGGAAAAGAATCCAATGATGTTGGTGAGACGAATAACGATTGTCCAATTCCTCGACAGAATAGAGCAGTTGAGGATAGAGGCCCTAATAAAAAGGCAAAGCTCTCAAAGAATATTCTGGCCGGAGTAAGTAGTGTGCAGCCCTCTGGCAGTTTATCTGGTGGTGCTTTTTATCTTAGCTAGCTAGTCATTTGACCTGCTTTCGTCGCACTTGCAGGTATTCGGTGGTTCATCATGATCGATTTTGATTCCTGGTGGATTGGAGCATTGCAAACTGAATGTTCTAGCACAAGATCATTGCTGTCTTCACCATCTGCTCCGCCATTGTAGATTAGGCTGTCGTTTTTTGTAATGGAGGGTGAATGGTTTGGTCGTTTGGTGACTGTGGATTGCCAAACATGTATTGCTTCTGCTGTTAATACTGGGATGGATGTACACCGTTGTTAATTTGAAACAGTAAAGTAATATTACCCTGTATTGTATTGGCCATGTGACCGTTCGTTCTGTTGTGATTCTCATGGCGTGTTACAGTTTGCTCTGTAACTAGGGTGGCTCGAAGAACTTGTTCATTGGTGCGAGCCCAGCGTCCCTCCAGCATCTCACCGCGTCCACTATTGTGCTGAGAACTTGGGCAGAGCTGCATCTTGTTCCTGTGTTATTAAAGATCTTCCCATTCCTCTATTTCCAAAGCATCCAGGTGACCAGGAGTCTGGTGGCCTTCCAAGTTCTTCGCTCAGGAGGTGGCGACGCACCCTCATTGTCATTGGAGTCATATACTCCCTCTGTAAACTAATATAAGAGTGTTTAGATCACTACTTTAGTGATCTAAATGCTCTTATATTAGTTTACGGAGGGAATATTATTCTTGCTCGTAGCTTTTGGAACCGAAATGAAGGCACACGGAAAGTGCGAAAGGCCAGTGCTGGAGAATAAAATTGGAGAAGCAGGTAACCTTACCTAACCCACCATTTCACTGAACTTTCTTTGATTTTGACGTGCTAACAGCGGGCCTATCACAATGAGAGGGTAGTTTCTCTGAGGCTACATGGTACTCCCTCCGTAAACTAATATAAGAGCGTTTAGAATATCCCTCTGTAAACTAATATAAGAGCGTTTAGATCACTATTTTAATATTCTAAACGCTCTTATATTAGTTTACGGAGGGAGTACTTCGCAAGCGCAAGAGATTCTAACTGGTGAAGCCTCTGCGGCTAACACAAACAGGGTTGTTTCTTCTATTCACTGAGTGCTGAGAGCTATCTATGTCAGCATGTTTGTTGGCGAGTAATTCTATAACATGAACGGGCTGTCAGTTGTATATATTTTGGCGGTACAGCCTAGGCTACTTACACATAATTCATAGATTAATAAGCCTACTTGCACATGTTTTATTGATTAATGAGCTATCGAAGAGTGGTTACAGTTTAGTTTTCCAGAGAGTCCAACTCAGCGAAACTTAATTATACCGGATTAGATCTGGGGTTATCTTCCTGACCTGCTGCTTTTGGAGACTTCTGCGGCACATTTGCAATAGCATCTCTGCGAACCTTGCACCCGCCCTCATTCATTTGCAATAGCATCCCCGGCAACCTTGCATCCGCCTTCCTCGCTGCGCCACTCCAATAACTCTGCTTCAAAGGTCGATCATCCAACTCTGCTTCTGAGGTCGATCATCCGTGTAAGCTTCAAGACCATCCCTTTGATGTTTTCACATGTTTTTTTCTTTTTGGAGAAGGAAGCCTTTTATTGATTCTTTGCAGAAGTATCTAGGCGATATTTTCACTTGTTAGTTTTGCATCTAGAAATACTACTGTCCGCACAAAAGATGGGAAAAAATATATCTTATAATGAGTTATCAAGAGTGTTACAGTTTAGTTTTTGAGAGACTCCAACTCAGCTCAACTTAATTATACAGGATCAGAGCTGGGGTTACCTTGCTGACCTGCTCTTTGAAGACTTCTGCGTCTCGTTTGCAATAGCAAAACACTAGCTCGAACCTGCATCTCCGGCAACTTTGCATCTGCCTTCCTCGACACGTTGTGCTCTGACAAGTCTGCTTCCAAGCTCCATCATCCGTGTAAGCTTCTAGATCGTAGCTCTGACGTTTTCACTTGATAGTTTTGCTCTATTTTCCTCTAGATATACTTCTGTCGGCACAAAAGAAGAATGAAAAGAAATCTGTATTTTTGGCTGTGCTCCTTTTCTTCCTTTCAGCGGTCTGCTAATTTATCTCGTCGTTCCAATTTCTGCAGGTTTTTCATCCACTGCTGCCTTCACGACCTGTTTGGCCCTCCAGAAGCACTTCCATTACTCGATATCATTTCCTCAGATCACCCCATTATACCAAAAAAAAAAAACAGTCCACTTCTATTGCGCGTTTTTCATTTCGTCATATCACTCCTGCACCCCACCAT
>NC_057794.1:553346480-553350733 GCF_018294505.1 Triticum aestivum | reverse complement strand
ACCCTGTTTCCCATCGTTTGGCAGTTAAAATCTTCCAAAGTTTCCTCCATTTCGTGTCTTATACACTACACCTAAGATCCGTACATTGTCAAAATCAGCCCAAAAACATCCCAAACAGACTGCAACTCCATGACGGTGGCGGTGATGGCTGTCTTACAAATGGTGGCATCGCCGATCCTGAAGAAGCTCCTCACTGATACTTCGACGTACCTCGGGGTTGACATGGCGAGTGAGCTCCATGACCTTGAGACCACCATCATGCCACAGTTCGAATTGATGATTGATGCGGCTAACAAGAACAGCCACAGGGCTAAGCTGGACAAATGGATCCAAGAGCTCAAACAAGCCTTCTTCAGCGCAGAAGACTTGCTGGATGATTATGAGTATAACCGCCTTGAGAGCAAAGCGAAGAGCGGGAAGGATCCCTTGCCACGACATGCCTGTACCACCAGCACTATTATGAAGCCTGTGCATTTTGTGTCCAACCGGTTGTCAAATATGTCCTCCAACAACAGGAAGCTAATTCGCCAACTGAAGGAACTGAAGGCCATTCTGGCAAAAGGCAAGGAGTTCCGTGATCTTGTTTGCTTACCAGCTGGCAACACTGCAGAGGGCCCTGTTGTACAAGCAGCCGTTGTTCCTCAGGTCACATCAATTCCACCTCCGAATGTAATAGGTCGTGACAAGGATCGCGACAATATAATAAACCTTCTTACCAAGCAGGTTGGTATTGAGTCTAGTTCAGCTACATATTCGGGTTTGGCTATTATTGGAGCAGGAGGCATGGGAAAATCCACCTTGGCACAATATGTTTACAATGACGAGAGGGTAAAAGAACATTTTGATGTCAGGATGTGGGTGTGCATCTCACGCAGACTTGATGTTGAACGTCATACACGGGAGATTATCGAGTCTGTGGTGGAGGGCGAATGCCCACGTCTTGGTAATCTTGATCCTCTCCAGTGCAAATTAAGGGGCTTGCTGCAAAACTCAAAGAAATTCCTGCTTGTATTGGATGATGTTTGGTTTGAAGAATCTGGCAATGAGATGGAATGGGAGCAACTCCTGCGTCCATTAGTTTCTGAGCAGACTGGAAGCAAAGTTTTGGTGACTTCTCGATCGAATATACTTCCAGCTTCTCTTTACTGTAACAAGATTGTTCCTTTGGAAAAGATGGAAGACGCCGAGTTCTTGACACTCTTCAAAAATCATGCCTTTTCTGGAGAAGAAATCGGAAATTGTAGGCTACGTCAGAAGCTAGAAGAGATTGCAGAGAAGATTGCCAATAGACTGGGACGATCTCCTTTAGCAGCAAAAACAGTGGGTTTACAGTTGAGCAGGACAAAGGATACCACTTCATGGAATTATGCTCTAAAGACGGACAACTTAAATGATCCCGGGAGAGCTCTGTTGTGGAGTTATGATAAGTTAGATCCACGTCTGCAGAGATGCTTTCTATATTGCAGCTTATATCCAAAAGGCTATCGCTATAACATGAGGGAGTTGGTTCATCTGTGGATTGCAGAGGGATTTATTGATTCGTGCAACGAGAACAAAAGAGTGGAAGATATTGGAAAAGATTACTTCAGTGAGTTGGTCTCTGTTTCATTCTTTCAATCAGTTACCGAGATAAACTCTACTACATCCTATGTTATGCATGATCTTATTCATGATTTGACACAGTCACTCTCTATAGAGCATTGTTTCACATTGGAAGATGATAAGATGGCAGAAATACCAAGCACTGTTCGACACTTATCTGTTCGTGTTGAGAGTATGATACAGCATAAGCAAAGCATTTGCAAGCTACATCATTTACGTACTATTATCTGCATTGATCCAATTATAGATGATGTAAGTGATGTTTTTAGTCAGATACTGCGGAATTCGAAGTTGCGTGTACTATATTTGTCAGTCTTCAACAGTGGCAAGTTGCCAGAATCAATAGGTGAGCAGAAGCATCTTAGGTATTTAAACATGGTCAATACGTGGATTTCTGAATTGCCAAGATCATTATTTACCCTTTACCACTTACAGTTCCTTAAGTTCAGTCCCAAAGTTGAGAATTTGCCTGAAAATCTTTGCAATTTAAGTAAGCTGTGGTATCTTGAAAGGCACAGTTTGTATGGTAATAGAATAAAAGATCCATACAACAATGCTCTGCCTCAAGTTCCTAACATAGGCAAGCTTACTTTGCTCCAAGAACTTAGTTATTTTTCTGTGCAAAAGCAGAAGGGATATGAGTTGTGGCAGCTGAGGGAGATGAACGGCCTTGGTGGCTCTTTAAATGTTACACATCTTGAGAATGTCACAATGGATGAAGTTTTGGAGTCAAACCTACACCAGAAAACTCATCTGGAAAGCTTGCAGCTTGGCTGGAGTTATATGGATGACATAAATGTAGAGGACAGTTTACACCTGAAGATTCTGGAAGGCCTGATGCCACCGCCTCAACTTAGGGACCTCGCAATTGAAGGTTACAGATCTGCAAAATATCCAGGTTGGTTTCTTGAGGATTCACATTTTGAGAATTTGGAAAACTTTGTGCTTGTTAATTGCACTGCGTTAGAAAGCCTACCAACCAATGCAGAACTCTTCAGGAATTGCTGCTCACTTCGCCTCAAGAATGTGCCAAACCTAAAGACATTACCTTGTCTTCCAGCAGGTCTTAAAACGTTATCAATTGCAAAGTGTCCACTGCTTATATTTGTTTCCAGCGTTGAACCAGAACAGCATGATCAGTGGGAGGACATTATGAATACAGACCAATTGGTATCAAACCTTTCTTTGATCGTGAGTGGGTTTCAGGTATCAGACACACGGGACATAGTATCATTGGAATTTTCATCTTTGGAGCAGTTGATGGCATTGATGGATGCGGATATGTCACATCTTGAAAACATTAGAAGTGTTATAGAAAGAAAGGAATTTGTGATAAAGGATAGCATCAATGCATGGATATGTTGCCACAAAGAGAGGATGAGACTCATTTATGGAAGGAACATTGGGCTGCCTCTGGTTCCAACATCAGAACTAACCCAGCTTGAACTTTCTTCATGCAATATTACAGATGGGGCATTAGCTGTTTGCCTTAATGGTCTCACTTCACTGGAAATTTTGCGCTTAAATGAGATCATGACTTTGACTACACTTCCGTCTCAAGAGGTCCTCCAACATTTGACAAACCTAACAGAGCTGGATATCAAGTCTTGCTGGTGTCTCAGGTCATTAGGGGGTTTACGAGCAGCTACCTCTCTTTTGGAAGTCTGTTTAATTTCCTGCCCTTCTCTAGACTTGATGAAAAAGGGTTTCCCCCCGCTTTGTATTCCAAAGCAACCAACCGAAACATCCAAGGATAGGTGCTGGGGCGGAAGCAGCACAGGCACACCCAAAAGAAACGAAAGAGAAACAACAAGAGAAAAGAATGCCGACAACGGCGGATCGACGGAAACGAAGAAGCTTCACGACCACTGCGCCCACCGAAGATCTCCCACCAAGCTCCAAGGCTCCAAAGCACCGGTACCAATCAGCACCTCCAAGAAGGACCGCGACGAAGACGACGCTGCTGCCAAGGGTTTCCCCCGGTACACGACGAGGCGAGAGGAAAGGTCGCCCCTGACGCCCTCCAGGAAGGTCCGGCGGCACCCACCGGCGTCGCCGCGTCGGGGTCGGACAGGCCGACAGGGGTTTCCCCCGATCCCAACCTTCACCTCAGGTGCTCCAGAGCCTGCCACCAAACCGACCACCCTCTTGCGCCACCATGGTCAAGAAGCCTCCACGCCGTCTCACCACGGCACCATGAGGTGAGGACTGCACAACAAGGGATAGGAGCCGGGACTAGGGGCCGCAGCGCCGTCGGCACGCGGGAGGGCACAACCTCCACCGCCAACGACGGTAGCCGACCGGACACACTAGCAGGAGCCTACCAGGCCCATGTGCCCACAGGCCCGGCCGGGAACTCCATCCCCGGACAGCTCCCGCCATCGCGCTGCAGCAGGCACGCCATCGGCATCGCCGCCCCCCATCCGAGCCGCTCCTCCTCCTCACCGCACAGACGACGACGAAGCCACGCCAGGGACCGGCCCGCTAGGACCCAGATGGGGCCGGGAGGGCCCAGATCTGGGCCGGGGACGCGCCGCCGGCCACCGCACGCCACCACGTCGTCCTGCTGCCAAGGGCAGCACCGCCACCGCGCCGACCGCCGACGACCGCTGCCGGGTCACCGGGCCGCCGCCCAGCCGAGCATCACCGCC
>NC_057794.1:553320863-553345954 GCF_018294505.1 Triticum aestivum | reverse complement strand
GCCGAGGGAAGAGGAGGGGTGCGCCGCCCCGGCCACCTCCCGGGGAGGCGGCGCAGGGGCGGGAACAGGATGGGGAGGGGGAAAAGGGGGGGCGCGCGAGCCGGCGGCCGGCGGCGGCGGGAGGGGGCTAGGGCGCCGCCGGCGGCGGCGGCGGAACCCTAGCGGGAGGGAGCGGGGGGATGAAGAACAGCACCCGCCCTTCTCTAGACTTGACAGATGGAACAGATGAACTGCCGTTATCTCTTAAGAATCTATATATATACCGGTGCGTGCTTGCAGCTAATTTCTTCAGTAGTGGCCTGCCGCACCTGACAAACCTTGGCATGGTTGGCTGCAGAAGCTCTGCATCCTTGTCGATTGGTCATCTGACCTCCCTTGTATCATTAAGACTACGAGATCTCCAGGATCTGTGTTCTCTTGAAGGACTTCCTTCCCTGCAACTTCACGACTTAGAGTTGAAAGATGTCCCGAAGCTCAACGCCAAGTGCATGTCACAGTTTCGGGTGCAGAAAGCACTTACTGTTAGCAGCCCTGTGATACTCAACCACATGCTCGGCGCTACAGGTTTTACAGTTCCAGAATTTCTCTCCCTTCAAGGATGCAAGGAGACATCCCTTTCATTCGAAGAATCTGCAAATTTCTCATCCGTGCAGCACCTGATATTATATGAATGTGAAATGAGGTCCTTGCCAGGAAATCTCAAGTGCCTGACCAGTCTGATACGACTTGATATCGGCTACTGTCCCAACATATCATTTTTACCTGATCTGCCATCCTCCCTCCAACGTATATCTGTTTGGTATTGTGAGCACTTGAAGAAGAGTTGCCAAGCACCTGATGGAGAAAGCTGGCCAAAGATTGCGAGTATCCGTTGCAAGGAATTCATATGAACTATGATTTCAGATTGAAAGTGCATTATATCGACTACAGGGGGATGAATAGGCGATTTTTATAAAAGTCTTCAAAACGTGAAGGTTATGAAGACAAACAGTAGAGATATGCCTATCACTATGCAGCGGAAGTTAGATTACACTAGGCAAGCCATGGTCAAGTGTTCAATAGAGTGAAAGCACAATGACAAGTAGCTGCGGTGTAATAAGGATCAGGTAGGAAGAAGTTATGAAGCCAATCAAATCATACAGTTACGTTGTGAAGACAAGAGATAGAGCAAGCATGCAATGGCTTCACAATGAGTATCAGTAAGTAAAAGGAAGTGAAGATGAAACCAGTGACTCGTTGAAGACAATGATTTGTTGGACCAGTTCCAGTTGCTGTGACAACTGTACGTCTGGTTGGAGCGGCTAGGTATTTAAACCAAAAGACACACAGTCCCGGACACCCAGTCCTGAACACGCAGCTCAGGACACCCAGTCCTCACCGTAATCTCCTTGAGCTAAGGTCACACAGACCTCGCCCAATCACTCTGGTAAGTCTTCAAGGTAGACTCCAAAACCTTCACAGACTTCGTTCACCGGCAATCCACAATTTCTCTTGGATGCTCAGAACGCGACACCTAACCGTCTAGAGGATGCACAGTCCTCAAGTGTAATAAGTCTTCAGACCACTCAGACAAGAAGACTTACGTGATGCCCAATTTACTCTGGCTCTGGGTGGTTAGGGCTTTTCTCCTCGCTAGGAATTTTCTCTCAAAGGCTTCGAGATGGGTTGCTCTCAAACGACAAAAGCCGTGCACTGAAATCTGAGCAGCTGACCGTTTGTGGTTGTAGGGGGTGGACTATTTATAGCCACTGGGCAACCCAACCTGATTTGTCCGAAATGACCCTGGGTCACTAAGGAACTGACACGTGTTCCAACGGTCAGATTTTGAACTCACACGGCAACTTTACTTGGGCTACAAGTAAAGCTGACTTGTCCGACTCTGGACAAGATTTGCTCTCATAGTCTTCGCTCGAAGACATAGGATTTTGAATTAGGCATCACTTCAGTCATTCTGACTGATTCTCTTGGACCCCACTTAACAGTACGGTGGTTCCTATGACTCAACACAAATGAAAAAGAACTACGAAAGATCTAAGTCTTCGAGTTCCATTGGCTTCACGTGGTGTCTTCTCTTGTCATAGTCTTCAATATGAATATCTTCATATACCACCATTGTCTTCAATGTCTTCGTACATTTTTGGGGGTCATCTCTGGTAGTAAACCGAATCAATGTGGGACTTCTACCTGTGTTATCCTGCAATTCTCACAAACACATTAGTCCCTCAACTAGGTTTGTCGTCAATACTCCAAAACCAACTAGGGGTGGCACTAGATGCACTTACAATCTCCCCCTTTTTGGTGATTGATGACAAACTAGTTGAAGTTTTCAACGGGGAATATAATTTGTGAAATTGTAAAGGAATTGTCTTCATAAGCTACAAGGGCTCCCCCTGAAGATGTGCATATAAGTAATTTGCTTCTTGAATGCAAATGCACATGGCAGGTTGTACTTGTGGAGACCCACTTCAACTTATGATGACAATCCACTATGCATGTAAAAGTATATGAAGATAATGACATGCATAATGAAAAATGGACGTCTGCAGAATGATCTAAGTGCGGAATTTATCGTCGCACATGCGGAATTTATCTTCGCAAAACAAAGTGGCAAACAAGTAGCAGACGACCATCGAGTCTAAGTGTTACAACTCAAAGAAGCAAATGTAGCAGAACGGGAGTTGTAAGCACGAAGCAAAATGTAGCAAAATATAAGGCACCCGCCCATATTGACCCGCTTGAAGACTATAAACATCATATGCTTCTCCCCCTTTTGTCAGTGATGACCAAAAAGGTTTGAAGACATAGAGTTTTTCTACGCGTTTCCATGCGCAGCAGGGTCGTTGGAGTTGTTTGGCGGTGCTGAAGAGCTTGGTGCCGAGTCGACGCGCGCTGAAGGAGGTGGTGGTGATGTAGCATCGTCTTCTTCCTTGATTATCCGTGCAGTCACCGTGGCAACAGATGAAGAGAACTCTGAGTTTTCAAGTGACGGAGTTCCGCGTAGCACAGCCCTTCTGGGAGGTGTGGAGTCAAACTTGAATCGCTCTCTGAAGCCATCCTCATGAAGATCAGCTTCAGAGCACAGCATTGTGAGTCCTTTCCAAGTGCGGCGACAAGTTTCATGTGCAATGAATGCATTCTTGGTGGCAAGATTTCTGATGCGATTGACATCCACCAAGAGGCTTTTCATCTGTCTCTTCAACCAGTCGTGATGCCTATCCTGCTTTTGATGAAGGGCCACAAGAAGCTCTCGGTCAGTGAGAGTACGAGCATGCTTCTTGGGTCTTTGAGCAGGTGTGCTGTCAGTGGCTTCAGTTGATGCAGGGTGTGGTGCACGTGTAGTGCCAGCCAACGGATACACCCTTGAGATGACTTCAACACCTTCAACATTCTGAGTGAAGCTCTGGTGTTCTGCATTCTGAAGACACAGAGGTTGCTTGGCAGGCTCAGGATATATGTCTTCAGCAGAGGTATCCACATCTGGCAAGAAAATTTGATGGTTGCGGGCTGAGGGCTGATATGAAATCGCAGAGTGAAGCTTGATCAGCCTCATTACCCAAGGAGCATAGAACTTCAAACCAAATAAATCTGAGCCTGATGCTGCAAATTGGCGTATGAAGAAATCCTGCGCATTGAACCATTTGCCATGAAGGATATAGAATATCAGAGTCTTCATTGCACCCTCAATCTTGGCATGTGGAGAGTGTCCCTTAATGGGCCAGAGAGTCCGCCGGATGATGTGATATATGGTTCTGGGCAGGTACTCAAGGTCTTCAACGAAGAACTCTGTTGGATAAGGTGCATCGTGGGGCAATGGCTTCATCATTGAGAGCATCTGACTCATATTTGGTTCAGGCCTCTGGAATATGCTCTCAATAGCTTCAGCATGTAGTTGACAGCCTTCCTCGTAGAATTCGCCAGGAGTGGGCAGGCCGGTGAGCTCAATGATATCAAATGCATTGGCTTCGTGATGGACATTGCCAGTCATCCACTCCAGGACCCAAGTCTTCGGATCTCTGTTGTATCCTTTGATGTGGAGGGTGGCATAGAATTGTAGTAGAAGCTCTTCATTCCAGTGCTCCTCATCAGTCACAAACTGCAGCAGACCCACTTGCTTAAAGCAATCCAAAGCTTCCTCTAAACAGGGCAGACCAGCAATGGCTTCAACATCAAGGCGCTTGTGCGGGAAGATGTGACCTTTGTTGTATAGGATGCATGAATAGTAGCTGCGCTGAGGATAGCTCCAGAACCTATTTGATACAATCCTTTCCCTTGAATAGGGGTTCTTGGAGCTGTTGAAGAACGTATTATCTGCCTTGAAGCTATTGATGTTAAAGGAACCAGGTGTTGATGCAGGATAGCTCTAGAACCTATCTGATACAATCCTTTCCCTTGAATAGGGGTTCTTGGAGCTGTTGAAGAACGTATTATCTGCCTTGAAGCTATTGATGTTAAAGGAACCAGGTGTTGATGCAGGACCTAGGAACCTTGGCAGTCTTGGGATTGGCGTCTGGACTTGAGGCATGTGCTCAACATGGTAATCAAATTGAGGACCTGCAGCAGACTCAGGAACAGACGTGTCTGGATCAGTAGCTTCACTATCTTCTGAAGCTTTTGGTGGGGAGGGCTCCACATTGGCTTCAGTGTTGGTTGTGGCAGCCACAACATTTTCAGCCTCCACTTGTGTAGTTGGAGGGATAGACTCAGGCACGTACTCCTGGAGAACTGCTTCTTGTTGGAGCGGGGGAGTTGGATCTTGTGGTACTTCTTCATTGTCTTCGGCTGATGCAGCCGGAATATCGTCAGCGGATTCTTGAGGCCTTGGACCTTTGTGAAGCCTGCGAAATGCAGACGACACTTGTGGAGTTGGAGTGGGCTGGACCTCAGATTCTTCTTTCACTTATGGGCGATCCTCTCATGACGCATCTTGTGCAATTGGCGTCAGAGGACGACCAATGCTGATGAGTTCGCTTGTTTCAAGCTGAGGAAGGGCTGCATCATCTTGTACATTGTCCTGGTGACCAATGTCTTCAGCAGCGATGGGGTCGGCTGCTGGAATATCTTCAGCTTCAGAAGCCTCGGTGGGAGCAGGCTCATGAACTGTCAGCTGACGATATGCGTCAGGATAGATGACAGAGAGGGGTTCAACCATCAAGGGCTCTGTGGGAGCAGCCCGAGCTTTCTTGATCTTGCGCTTCTTCTTGGTGGGGTCAGAAGGAGAGGCTTCAGCGTGTTTTCTCTTCCTTGCTTCAGCCTCAGCAGTCCGTGTCTTCTTGAGCTCTGAAGCGGTTGACCGGCTCTTTGGCTTCGAGCCAGTCGTTGCGGTTGGGAAGACAATCGGAACAGCTTCTTGCCTTGGTGTTTCTTGTTCAGCCATAGCAGGCTTCTTCTTCTTCTTCGCGGCCATCCTGGGGTCGATGCCGGGACGCCCAAGTGCCTTGCGCTTCTCAGCCTCGGTATAGGCTTGCACACAGCGATCAGCCAGAGTCTTCATTCGCTCCCGCGAACCCTGAGCTTCTGCATGCTTCTTCAGAAAGTTTTCCTTTAGCTCGTGCAACATGATCTTGAAGTTCTTGACTTCTTGCACGCTGAGGGTGGCCATGTGCTTCTTGAACTGAGCCTTTTCAAAATCAATTTTCTGCTTCAATTCAACAATGCGTTGAACAATTGCAAGTTCTGAAGCAATAGCGCCTTGGAAGGTGACGCTGAGGCCTATGGGCAGCTGCAGATCTTCGAAGCTTATGTTTGGTGAGGCAAACCATTCATCGATGAAGTTGTGGATGATGGCGACATCAAAGAGAGGCAGATTGTTGAAGATTTCAGCTTCCTTGCTCTTGATGAGCTGCTCAAGAGCGTCATCTCCAAGATCTTCATCGCTTGACAGATCAATGGTTTCACTGCGCAGAATGGCAGCAGCTGTGAGCTCTTTGCCGGTGTGTGGCTGAGGCACCTTGGCCTTCTGGGGCTTGGAGACGCGAGATACGTCTTCAGACTGCACACTGTCTTCAGGAGGTGCAGTTACCAATGGCTTCACCCTTGATGTTTTTGGTGAATGGGCCGGCTTTGAAGCTTTTGGCTTCTTGGACTGCTTTAGCTTCGGTACAGCAGGCGCTTCATCAGACTCAGAGTCAGCAGGAGGGTCATTCACGGCAGTCCCTTGGACTAAGATGCGGGTGATGAGGCCCTCAAGATTTGCATATGGACCGATGATATTGGGTTCTGCGTCGCGTGTGCCATCTGCCCTTGGTGCGGAGGGACCAGGGTTGAAGTCTAACTCCAACTTCTTCTTGTTTTGCTTTGCTGAGTTCTGGGCAAACTGGAAGTTGCGCTTGAACAGATTGTCGTCACGACACCAGAGTAGTGACGACGGATGTGCTTCAGCTGGCTGTGGTCCACGGACCATGCATGGGTAGAAGCCTTGAGCAATGGCTTCATCTCTGGACCTGGGTACGAGATTTTTGTATAGGACGTCTCCCCAAGGTCTCTTGATGGCGTTTTTCTCAGCATACTCCTGGGTGACGAAGCGGTATTGAAACCATTGCTCTGCCCAGTAGCGTCGAATCCATTGGATTTGGGTCTTGCGCTGACCATAATTCTCTTCAGGATCTGTTTTGTACATCTCTACCAGTTCATCAGGCAGATCTTTGGACGTTCCACCACGACGCTGTCTGCCTCCCTTCCTTGCTGCTGTTTCTGAAGCCATAAACCTTAACTTGGAAGGCTTCAGAACGTTCAAAGGCTTCAAAGGCTTCCTTTTGCTAGACCAACAGGAACTGACTTCAGGAGAATTTATGTGATGCTGTAACAACTCTGCAAATGAATGCAGACTATGAGAACCAAAAGATTCTCCCACGGACATGTACCTGTGACAGCATTAAGGCGCGAGGGAAGGGGAAGAGGTCATATGCATTCTCAGAAGATTTTGAAGATAAATCGGTTTTAGAAGACATTGACCTCATCGTACGAAGACATTCACTCATAGAAAAGAAGTTGGTTCCAGATTTGTACGAACCCACAGATCAGTACAAGTGAGGAATCTAACTACTTCATGAAGCACAAGTGAATATACTAGGCATGTTATGAGATGCAGATTGAGAGAGATCTAACTTGTGTGAATAGAAACTTCTTATGGCAGAAAGTGACAGAACCATAGGATCAAAAGGGGCTGTAAAAAGAAGATTTATTTACCACACTTGGAACTGTTAGACGAAGTGGGAGATGAGGCCGAGCAGTTCAATCCTCCGTGCCCTAACTTGGCGACAGAAGACACCTACGGCGACGGCGGAGAGGACGATGTCCGCAGTCGGCGTGAAAACGGCGTCGGAGAGGTTGCGGCAGTGAAGCGCTTCGTTGCCGGCGTCGTCTAGAGCTAGCGGTGGTGCTAGGGTTCGTGCGAGGGGGGAAGAAGGAGATAATGACCGCGGTGAGTGTGTATTTATAGTTACAGGGGCGGCACTGTGCTATTACACAGGTGCCCCTGGCGATTCGCATCTGAACAGCACGTGGTCATCATGCGGAATCTCGGGGGCAGTTCCACATCCCACGCACGCCTGGATTGTCGGGTGGTCGTTCCTACTTCTCCGGATTTCTTGTGGATGAATGAGCATTGAAAACGGTTTTAAAGGTTGTCTCTGTGTCTTCTGCTGACAAGGACGCAGAGAAGACATTCGACAGTTTCAATAGAATGCATATGACTTGGAGAGATAGAATTTGAGATAGAAAGCATAGAGAGATAAGGGTCCGATCACATTCACTTAGTTCAAAAGATTCAAACAAGAAGACATAGCTATAAGTGAATGATGTAGAGGACAGAACACTAGTATCTATATAATCAGCGTAGTGAAGATAATCATGAAGACATGTTGAGATTGAAGTCAAACCAAATGTGAAGACATTGCAAGGTAACGCCATGAGTGAAACACTTCAAAATAGAACGTTTGGTGGTGGCGTTACCCACCGTATAGGAAGTATTAGACCCAGACACGACGCACAATTATCGTGGCGCTCCGAAGTCAAATTCCACATTAATGTATTCACACTTAGAATGTATGTCTTCATTGATTGAAGATATACGTTACTTCGTGTGTTGCACATCTAAGTCATCAATATGCATAAGTGTTAGGATGTGTGCCTGATCACAGGACATTTGAGGATTCCAAGATATTTAGCTCACACCATAACTTGCAAAATCTCTTCTTATCCAAGGGCTTGGTGAAGATATCTGCCAGTTGCTCTTCAGTGTTGACGTGTATGATATCAATATCTTCCTTCACAACATGATCTCTAAGAAAGTGATGACGAATTTCAATGTGCTTTGTCTTCGAGTGCTGAACTGGGTTGTTGGCGATCTTGATGGCGCTTTCGTTGTCGCAGTAGAGTGGCACTTGCTTCAGATGAATGCCATAGTCCTTGAGTGTTTGCTTCATCCACAAAAGCTGAGCGCAGCAAGATCCAGCAACAATTTATTCAGATTCAGCAGTGGAGAGGGATACACAGTTCTGCTTCTTTGAAGACCAACATACAAGTGATCATCCCAGAAAATGACATGTGCCTGATGTAGACTTCCGATCAACCTTGTCACCAGCATAATCAGCATCCGAGAATTCAACCAGATCAAATTCTGAGCCCTTTGGATACCATAATCCTAGAGTTGGGGTGTGAGCCAAATATCAAAGAATTCGCTTCACTGCTAAGTGATGCGACTCCTTTGGTGCCGCTTGAAATCGAGCACACATGCAAACACTAAGCATAATATCTAGCCTAGATGCACATAAATAAAGCAAAGAACCAATCATGGAGCGGTATACCTTTTGATCGAATTCTTTACCATTATCGTCGGGACCCAGATGATGTTTGGCTGGCATTGGTGTTGTGAAGCCTTTGCAGTCTTGCATACCAAACTTCTACAGGCACTCTTTAAGATACTTCTCTTGAGATATGAAGATGCCGTTGCGTTGTTGCCGTATTTGAAGACCGAGGAAAAACTTCAGCTCCCCCATCATAGACATCTGATATTGCTCTTGCATCATATAGCCAAACTCTTCACTGTACTTCTAATTGGTGCAGCCGGAGATAATGTCATCCACATATATTTGGCACACAAACAGTTCACCATCATATGTCTTCGTGAAGAGAGTGGGATCTAGGGAACCAGGTATGAAGCCTTTGCTCTTCAGGAAGTATTTGAGTGTGTCATACCAGGCCCGAGGGGCTTGTTTGAGGCCATACAGTGCCTTGTTGAGCTTGTATACCATGTCAGGATGTTTTGGATCTTTAAACCCAGGTGGTTGTGCAACATACACTTCTTCTTCAATCTTGCCATTGAGAAAGGCACTCTTCACATCCATTTGATACAGAAGTATGTTGTGATGATTTGCATAGGCCAGCAGTATACGTATGGCTTCAAGTCTAGCCACAGGAGCAAATGTTTCATCGAAGTCAATGCCTTTCACTTGAGTATATCCTTGAGCAACGAGGCGAGCTTTGTTTCTGACGACTTGACCATGCTCATCTTGCTTGTTGTGGTATATCCATTTGGTGCCTATTATATTGTGCTTCCGTGGATCAGGACGCTTAACCAGTTCCCAAACATTGTTCAACTCAAATTGTTGAAGCTCTTCTTGCATTGCTTGAATCCATTCAGGTTCCATAAAGGCTTCTTCAACTTTCTTGGGTTCTGAAATTGAGACGAATGCGAAGTGCCCACAGAAATTTGCCAGTTGAGTTGCCCTTGAACGAGTGAGTGGACCAGGTGCATTGATGCTGTCAATTATTCTGTCAATCCGCACTTCATTGGCAACACAAGGATGTACAAGGCGAAGACTTTGCTCTTGCTGATCTGTGTTGTCATTGGGAGGAATGTCTTCAGGCTGAGCATTGTCTTCATGTGGATCAGGTGCTGAGATGATAAGTTCTTCTTCAGGATGAGCTTCAGAAGGTATAATCTTTCCAGTTCCCATAAGCTTGATTGATTCACTGGCTGGAACTTCATCTAGCACATTTGGCAGTTGCTCTCTTTGTGAACCATTGGTTTCATCGAACCGCACATCCACTGTTTCAACCACTTTGTAGTGAAAGAGATTGAAGACTCTGTAGGAGTGTGAATCCTTTCCATATCCGAGCATAAAACCCTCATGTGCTTTTGGTGCAAACTTTGAGGTATGGTGTGGGTCCTTAATCCAGCATCTTGCGCCAAATACTCTGAAGTAACTGACATTTGGCTTCTTGCCAGTTAGTAGCTCATAAGGTGTCTTGTTCAGAAGCTTGTGAAGATAAACGCGGTTGATTGTATGGCATGCAGTGTCAATAGCTTCAGTCCAGAATTTTCTTGGAGTCTTGTATTCATCTAGCATCGTTTTGGTCATCTCAATGAGTGTTCTATTCTTGCGTTCGACGACGCCATTCTGCTGTGGCGTGTACGGAGCTGAGAATTCATGTGTGATGCCCAAGGTATCAAGATACGTATCAAGGCCAGTGTTCTTGAATTCAGTGCCATTGTCACTTCTGATGTGCTTTATCTTGGCGCCATAATTGTTCATAACTCGATTGGCGAAGCGTCTGAAGACATCCTGCACTTCAGTCTTGTAAAGGATTATGTGCACCCAAGTATATCTAGAGTAATCACCAACAATGACAAAGCCATAGAGGCAAGCAGTAGTGGAAAAAGTTGAGTAGTGAGTGGGACCAAAAAGATCCATGTGAAGCAGTTCGAAGGGTCGAGTAGTGGTCATGATTGTCTTCGAGGGATGTTTTGCCCTCGTCATCTTCCCTGCTTCACAGGCACCGCATAAGTGGTCTTTCTTGAACTTGACGCCCTCGATGCCTATGACATGCTTCTTCTTCGCAAGGGTGTGGAGGTTCCTCATCCCAGCATGCCCAAGCCTCCGATGCCAAAGCCAGCATTCTGAAGCTTTTGCAAGAAGACATACTGCAAGCTGTGGCCCTGCTGAGAAATCTACCACATATAAATCATCTTTTCGATACCCTTCAAACACTAGAGACTTGTCAGATTCCATTAGTACCAGGCAACGATATTTTCCAAATATTACGACCATGTTCAAATCGCAAAGCATTGAGACAGACATTAAGTTGAAGCCAAGAGATTCAACAAGCATGACTTTATCCATGTGTTGATCCTTTGAGATTGCAACTCTACCTAGACCCAATACCTTACTTTTACCAGTGTCAGCAAATGTGATGTGGCTCTTGTCGGATGGACGTAAGGTTGAGTCCATAAGAAGGCTTCTTTTGCCGGTCATGTGATTTGTACATCCACTGTCAATAATCCATTCTGAAGACTCTGAAGACGCTGGTGTTGTACCCTACAGTGCAGTTAGGGGGATAGGCTTCACGAAGAGAATTGTGAAGCAAAAACATTTGACGAACCAGTGGGTTATGAAAACTTAGATCCAGATTAGGACTAATAGGGAGAGTAGCATGCGATTCATGAACGAAATACATAGTGATGCCATTAGGGCATTTTATCTTGCGCCCTGCAAGATTTTTAAGGTCCCCAGCAATAGCATCAGAAGATTTTGGTTTTCTGCTGGAGACCTTTCCCTGCAAAAGAGAGTTAAGCTTTCTTAACCACCCACATCTTCAAGGGTGGCTTAGAAGCAATAAGTCTAAGTGCAGCATCTGAGAATTTTGGCTTTGGAGCCCTAGCAAACAGTCTAGCAGGAGGACAATAGTACTCATAAGAATAGGCAGAATAGTTCTTGGTCATATGAACATGACGGTTTGATGAACCGCTCTCATATTCATATGCCTGAGTATGGTTTCCCTGCAAAACATTTGCGTTAGTGCGACTCAGGTGAGTCCTCTGTCTGTATGAAGCCTTTGGGCTGAGGTTTGTCTTCTTCATGTGAGGTGTCATGAAGACATTCACAGGAAGATTTTCCAGACACGTTTTCGGAACCCAGATCTTCTTCATAGGCGATCCATTCCTGCAGTTAGTACCAATGTACCTGGCAAACACTTCACCATTCTGATTCTTAAACACTTTATAGTTTGCATCAAAGGATTCATCAATGATAATGGGGTTAGCACAAGTGAAGCCAGATAGATTGGATGGATCTGCTGAGGATTCCTTTGCAGCAACCCATGTGGTTTTGGGGTACTGCTCAGGTTTCCAGTAAGAGCCATCTGCATTTATTTTCCTTATGAACCCAACACCCTCTTTCCTAGGGTTCTGGTTCAGAATCTGCTTCTTAAGGACATCACATAATGTCTGATGCCCTTTAAGACTTTTGTACATCCCTGTTTCAAGCAATGTCTTCAACCTAGCATTCTCATCAGCAATAGCAGTGGTATCCTCAGCAGAGGGGTTAGTTACCATTTCAACAGTTGAAGATATTGCAACAGCGGTAGCAGTGGAACATTCAGCAACAGAAGTAGCATTATCACGCTCAATGCATTTAAGGCATGGTGGTTCAAATTCTTCCTGAGCGGAACTGATCTGTTCGGCGCGAAGTGACTCGTTTTCCTTTTGAAGATCTTCATGATCCGCTCTCAACTTCTCAAGTTCTTGCTTCCTTTGAAGATAATCATAGGAAAGCTTTTCATGAGTAGTTGAGAGAGTCTCAAGACGATCTTCAAGTTCCTGATACTTAACGTGAAGATTTTTTATGTCTTCAATTAAGGATTCAGATCGAGTCATTTCAGCACCCAACAGATCATCGCTTCTGTCTAACAATTTTTGAATATGTTCCATGGCCTTTTGTTGTTCAGTTGCAATTTTAGCAAGTGTTTTGTAGCTGGGTTTTGAATCACAATCAGAGTCATCGTCACTGGATGTTTGATAGTGAGTAGTGCGTTTGTTTACCTTGGCACCACGTGCCATGAAGCAGTAGGTAGGAGCGGAGTCGTCCTTGTCATTTGCATCGGTGTCGGTGATGAAGTCATTGTCTTCAGTGTTGAAGATGGACTTGGCGACGTATGCTGTAGCCAGACTTGCAATGCCAGAATCAGACTCCTCCTCAGACTCTACCTCTGCCTCCTCAGAAGCGGACTCTTTCTCTGAATCCATTTCCTTGCCAACAAACGCACGTGCCTTGCCAGATGAGCTCTTCTTATGTGATGAAGACTTTGAGGAAGACTTGGAAGAAGACTTTGAGTATTTCTTCTTCTTCTTCTTGTCGTCAGAGTCATATTCCTTGCTCTTCTTCTTCCTTTTGTTCTCATTGTCCCACTGTGGACACTCAGAGATGAAGTGTCCAGTTTTCTTGCACTTGTGGCATGTTTTCTTCTTGTAGTCATGAGCAGAAGCTTCATCATTCCTTGAGCTTGATCGTGAAGACTTTCTGAAGCCTGTCTTCTTGGTGAATTTTTGGAACTTCTTCACTAGCATTGCAAGTTCCCTTCCAATGTCATCAGGATCATCAGAACTGCTGTCAGATTCTTCTTCAGATGAGGAAACAGCTTTTGCCTTCAAGGCACGAGTTCGCCCATAGTTTGGACCGTAGATATCTCTTTTCTCAGAAAGCTGAAACTCATGTGTGTTGAGCCTCTCAAGTATGTCAGACGGATCGAGTGTCTTGAAATCAGGACGTTCTTGAATCATCAGGGCTAGGATGTCAAACGAACTATCAAGTGATCTCAGCAGCGTCTTGACGATTTCATGTTTGGTGATCTCAGTAGCGCCGAGGGCTTGAAGCTCATTTGTGATGTCAGTGAGCCGATCAAATGTGTGCTGGACATTCTCATTGTCATTTCGCTTGAAGCGGTTGAAGAGGTTGCGAAGAACGCTGATTCTCTGGTCTCTCTGGGTTGAGATGCCTTCATTGACCTTGGAGAGCCAGTCCCAGACCAGCTTGAATGTCTTTAAAGCACTCACACGGCCATACTGTCCTTTGGTCAGATGACCACAGATGATATTCTTGGCAGTAGAGTCCAGTTGAGTGAACTTCTTGACATCAGCAGCAGTGACACCTTCTCCAGCCTTGGGAACACCGTTCTCGACGACATACCATAGGTCGACGTCAATGGCTTCAAGATGCATGCGCATCTTATTCTTTCAGTAGGGATATTCAGTTCCATCGAAGACGGGGCACGCAGCGGAGACTTTGATTATCCCTGCAGTTGACATAGCTAAAACTTCAGGTGGTTAAACCGAATCACACAGAACAAGGGAGCACCTTGCTCTGATACCAATTGAAAGTGCGTTATATCGACTAGAGGGGGGGTGAATAGGCGATTTTTATGAAAGTCTTCAAAACGTGAAGGTTATGAAGACAAACAGTAGAGATATGCCTATCACTATGTAGCGGAAGTTAGATTACACTAGGCAAGCCATGGTCAAGTGTTCAATAGAGTGAAAGCACAATGACAAGTAGCTGCGGTGTAATAAGGATCAGGTAGAAAGAAGTTATGAAGCCAATCAAATCATACAGTTACGTTGTGAAGACAAGAGATAGAGCAAGCATGCAATGGCTTCACAATGAGTATCAGTAAGTAAAAGGAAGTGAAGATGAAACCAGTGACTCGTTGAAGACAATGATTTGTTGGACCAGTTCCAGTTGCTGTGACAACTGTACGTCTGGTTGGAGCGGCTAGGTATTTAAACCAAAAGACACACAGTCCCGGACACCCAGTCCTGAACACGCAGCTCAGGACACCCAGTCCTCACCGTAATCTCCTTGAGCTAAGGTCACACAGACCTCGCCCAATCACTCTGGTAAGTCTTCAAGGTAGACTCCAAAACCTTCACAGACTTCGTTCACCGGCAATCCACAATTTCTCTTGGATGCTCAGAACGCGACACCTAACCGTCTAGAGGATGCACAGTCCTCAAGTGTAATAAGTCTTCAGACCACTCAGACAAGAAGACTTACGTGATGCCCAATTTACTCTGGCTCTGGGTGGTTAGGGCTTTTCTCCTCGCTAGGAATTTTCTCTCAAAGGCTTCGAGATGGGTTGCTCTCAAACGACAAAAGCCGTGCACTGAAATCTGAGCAGCCGACCGTTTGTGGTTGTAGGGGGTGGACTATTTATAGCCACTGGGCAACCCAACCTGATTTGTCGGAAATGACCCTGGGTCACTAAGGAACTGACACGTGTTCCAACGGTCAGATTTTGAACTCACACGGCAACTTTACTTGGGCTACAAGTAAAGCTGACTTGTCCGACTCTGGACAAGATTTGCTCTCATAGTCTTTGCTCGAAGACATAGGATTTTGAATTAGGCATCACTTCAGTCATTCTGACTGGTTCTCTTGGACCCCACTTAACAGTACGGTGGTTCCTATGACTCAACACAAATGAAAAAGAACTACGAAAGATCTAAGTCTTCGAGTTCCATTGGCTTCACGTAGTGTCTTCTCTTGTCATAGTATTCAATGTGAATATCTTCATATACCACCATTGTCTTCAATGTCTTCGTACATTTTTGGGGGTCATCTCTGGTAGTAAACCGAATCAATGAGGGGCTTCTACCTGTGTTATCCTGCAATTCTCACAAACACATTAGTCCCTCAACTAGGTTTGTCGTCAATACTCCAAAACAAATTAGGGGTGGCACTAGATGCACTTACACAGATCCACAACTACAAATAAATGGAAAGGTAGTATGTTGGTACTCTCTCAGAAAACCTTTTGTGGACATTATCTTATGATATTTTGATCATTGAAATACTATGTTCATTCATTTCATTGTATCTTTCATTTGTTTAATTTGGTTGCAGGCTGGGAATACAGAAGCCTCGTTTACACAATTGTTATCAAATCTTCCTTTGATATCAAGTGAGGGTTCAGTATCAAAAACAAGTGACATAATAGCATCGGAATTTTCATCTCTGGAGCAGTTGATGGTATTGATGGATGTAGATATGTCAGGTGTTGAAAACATTAGAAGTGTTATAGAAAGAGAGGAATTTGTGATAGAGGATAGCATCAATGCATGGATATGTTGCCACAAGGAGAGGATGAGACTCATTTATGGAAGAAGCATCGGGCTGCCTCTGGTTCCACCATCACAACTTACCCAACTTCATCTTTATTCATGCAGTATTACAGATGGGGCATTAGTTGTTTGCCTTAATACTCTCACTTCTCTGAGAATGCTGACCTTAGATAAGATCATGACTTTGACTACACTTCCATCTCAAGAGGTCCTCCAACATTTGACAGAGCTTCGCTACCTGTGCATCGAGTCTTGCTGGTGTCTCAGGTCATTAGGGGGTTTACGAGCTGCTACCTCTCTTTTGGATGTCAGATTTTACTCCTGCCCTTCTCTAGACTTGGCACGTGGAGCAGATGAAATGCCATTATCACTTACGATGCTCATTACATCCCGGTGCGTGGTTGGAGCTAATTTCTTCAGTAGTGGTCTACCGCACCTGAGATCTTGACATGGGTGGCTGTGGAGGCCTTGCATCCTTGTCAATTGGTCATCTGACCTCCCTTGCATCATTAAGACTAGTAGATCTCCCTGATCTGTGCTTTATTGAAGGACTGTCTTTCCTGCAACTTCACAGCGTATATTTAAAAGATGTCCCGAAGCTCAAAGCGAAGTGCATCTCACAGTTTCGGGTGCAGAAATCACTCAGTGTTAGCAGTCCTGTGATACTCAACCACATGCTCTCGGCTAAAGGTTTTACAGTTCCAGAATTCCTCAATCTTATTAATTGCAAGGAGCCATCTGTTTCATTCGAAGAATCTGCAAATTTCTCATCCCTGCGGTACCTGTCATTATATAATAGTGAAATGAGGTCCCTGCCAATAAATCTGAAGTGTCTGTCCAGTCTGACAAAGCTTGGTATCTACGGGTGCCCCAACATATCATCTTTACCTGATCTACCATCCTCCCTTCAACATATATGTGTTCGGCGTTGTGAGCGCTTGAAGGAGAGCTGCCAAACACCCGATGGAGAAAGCTGGCCAAAGATTGCGAGTATCCGCTGCAAGGAAATCGAATGAACTGTGATTTCAGATTCACAGCTATAAATAAATGCAAAGGTAAATGGCATACATCACTCTCACAGAAAACCTTTTGTAAACATTAATTTATGATATTTTGGTCATTCATTTCATTGTATCCTTGAGTAATTTAATTCGGATGCAGGCTGGGAGAATGAAGCTTCGTTTTCCAACAGTCTCAAGATCCAGTGACCTCGTCTCCACTGCCTTCAGGAGTCGAGTGTTGGACTGCCTCAAGTTCACTTACACTTGAACTCTCTCCGCGCTGTGGCTGGTGCGGACCCCTTGGCTCCTTTCTACCTCGACTGTAGCATGCATCGCTCTTCCACTCTTGACGGCCCCACTGCTGTGCTGAGACACGTGTGTCTAAGTTTGAATCTTGTTCTATGTGGTTATGTTTTGTTATCCTGTCTTGGAGTGTGGTACTTTTGAGTTTGCTTGATGCTGGACTGCTGGTCATAAATATTACTCCTATTTCTTATGTGCTGAGATGTACTTCGATATCTCACGACCTCTGAAGGGCTAAGCTCCACAACTCTGTACAATATTGTAGCTGAACTTCTGCATTATGTTTGGAGTTTGCTGAAGGTCTGATGTGAAGCAAATCTGAACACTACTAGCAGTTACACGCCCTCACGGCAGGCCTTAACTTCTCGTCAAGTTGTAGCAGTCACCATGTGAATCATTTGATCCTGCGGTCATTCTGGAGACAGGGAGAAGTAACTACATAGGTCTAAAAGATTTTTTTTAGAGATGATGGTTTAGGGTGCACTGACTATTAATCTTGACAGCATGTGTTCTGGGAAAAAATTTAACCACAAGGGCCCAAGGTGCACAAGCAAATCCAGCACTGTAGAAAACCGCACCACAGTGGAAAATGTCTAACTCTGATGTCTGAACTAGATCGGCCAGATGGGTGCAGTTCAGTAGTACCAGTTCGACTTGGGGAACGGGAGTAATGGGGAAAGCGCAGGAGTGGCAGTAGAGCACCAGGCCGCGGGTCTACGCCGGAGCAGCTCCGCCGCGGCTGCGTACCCCGAGCTCCGGTGTGCGCCGTCTAGCTGCACGGCTGCGACCAGGACCTGCGATCCAACAACACAGGCTCAAAATCAGGGAGATTAGGGCGTCAATTGATCGGGGGAAAAATAGAGGAACGAGAAGGAATTCAGGGAATTCAGTAGCGGGCATCAATCCTCGCTCGTCGGCCACTCCATTGAGCAGAGGCCGAGAGGGGCCTGGGCAAAGGAGCAGGAGGGAGCAGAGGAGGTTGAGGAAGAAAGAAGCCTGTGTGAGCGTAGCAGCTCGGTGCACATATACATAGGGGAAAAAAAACTTCAGGCCCATAGGAGATAGCACGAGGATTTTAGTCGTGGTACCTTTCCCTCAAAAAAATTAATAGTAGTGGTACCTTTCAAACGAATTCCATAGCGAAATCACTCATTTCATAGGGGTATTCAATTCAAAATAAATAAATTCATAGGGGTTTTGGATTATTCGGATAGGGATTTTGGCCACCCATATGTCGAACACGCTTAGCGCGCTAACCCAAATCCATAAAACCATACGCAATGTTGATTAACACATAGCACACATACATCGAATCATCACATAAGAGCACATACCACAAACAACGTTCCATACAAGCACAAAAGGACACATCAATTCTAGTAGTTCATAGGATAGGATCGTGGCCACCTTGACCTTGCCCATGTCATTTCTGAGGTGGCGACAGTACATCTCAAAGACGACGTAGGGGATCATTATCCGGGGGCGTTGGAGTCGGCGGAGGAGCTAGCGGAGGAGGGGAGCCCGAAGAGACGCCGGGCAGTGTGGGCCTACTCCACGGTGAGGCAACGGGCTTTGGCAGCGGTGCCGGGTTGCTCATCTGCCAGCCACTCCGGTGCCTCAATGCCCTGTTGCAATGTTCACATTCTTGTGGCAGTGGCAGCGGGTGTCCATCTCCGTGCTGGTCAAGGAACGACACAAGTCGTCGTGAAGTAACAACTCTTTGTTTGACTCAGAGTGCAGGGAGCGGCGCGGACCTCGACGAGCTACCCGCAGACATGACCGAAGCAACTGGATCCTACCCGAGACGCTTGCTTGGCACGGCAAGTTGGTCGTGCCTTGGACTTAGGGAGCCACTATGGGCTCGGAGGACTGGGGGCCAACACCTAGTGCCGGTAGGGAGTTCTTGCCGGTTGTGACGATCCAGGGCTGGAAGATCCCTGCTAGGTCACCAGGGGCGACACAGACATCTGCGAGCTGCAACGGTCGATCGAATAGCTGCAAGAGCATTGTTGGGTCATCGCGGAGGCCGCGAAGCTCGACGACCGCCCATTTCCATCCGGGAACGGTGGATGGCTACGCGGGCAGAGAACTCCTTGACGTAGTCTGCCGCGAGGGTGTCTCGGTCAATGGGATCTGCCTCAGATCTGGATTCGCTGCCGGAACCGAACATGATGGCGAGGGACGGCCGGAATGACACCGGAGTGGAGCGAGAGTATAGGACAGATCTAGGAGCAGAGGAGATAGAGTGAGTTAGGGGTCCAGGGTGGGGTGGCGGTGAGGTTTTATGGGGTCATGGTGGGCTGGTCCGACTTGGACGCGTCCAAAAGTATCCAGCCACTGCCATTTCCGCCCCGCATATGGGCTTAGTAATGGGGGTGTCATATTGCTCGGACATATGGACTGAAAGTGAAGGGTTCAGTTGCAGAATGTTTTTCTGTCCAGGCCCCCTCCGGGCAGTACGCTGGGACAAATGTAGAGCTGGCGAGGTGAATGGGTGTCCGCTTAGAGATGCTCTTACGAGGTGAGTAGAAGGACATGGAGTTTTGGATGCACCCGGATGAATAGCGAAAAGGATAAAAAATATCATTTAAAAATAAACATTAGTGAGTGTTTTCATGTATGTAAAGTTTCATGAAGCACAACATTTGTATTGCTCTGGCCAAAAAAGTGATGCCCCTAAATTGCTATTTTTGAAAGCATTTTGGAACACTATTCCTAGACCTTCAAAAATGTCATTCCATCACGAAGCAGTCCTTGTTGCCAAAAAAACTTGAGTACTTTTTGATTTTTTTTGGACTTAAAGTTAATATATCACTAGTGCAGAACCGAGCAATAGCACCGGTTCGTAAGGCCCTTTAGTGTCGGTTTGGTAACCGGGGCTAAAATGTAGGCACTAAAGGCCCCCTCCCCTTTAGTACCGGTTCAGCACAAACCGGTGCTAAAGGGCAACCACGTGGCACGAGCCAGCTTCGGGGCAGGGAGCCCTTTAGTACCGGTTGGTGTCACCAACCTGTATTAAAATATTTGGGGGGTTTTGGGTTTATGATTTCTTTTTCATTTAATTTTGTGTTTTCCATTTAATTCTTTTTCGTTTGCTGGTATTTTACGATACAACATATTGTACACTTTATGCATATATATAAATAGAATTTCTAGTAGAACGACTGATCATAATATATATATATATATATATATATATATCATCGAATGTCTCACAACCACCATTAATTAATTCACACATATATACACACACATGTATATACACACACACACACACACACACACACACAATTTCTCCTAATTGGTGCCTTCGGAGCCAGTGGCATTAGCCTAGCTAATTGGTGCCTTCGGAGCACGATAACAATTGGAAGTGGTTCATGGGGGCGGTAGCGGGTAATAGTATTCTCCTTTGGGATCTATGACCTGGTCGAGCAAAAATCCCGCTATTTCCTCTTGAATTGCTTCTATGAGGTCCTGTGCTAGGAGCTTGTCCCGCACCTCTTTGAACTGTTAAGAAGGAGATCAATATGCATGTGTATTAGTTGTGTGACTAGATATCGATAATGATGTAAAAGTTGTGAATAGTGTTCTGACAATCGATATCGTACCCACTCCTGTCTTTGAGATTTGCTCCTTTGGATGCCATCATGCGAATGCTCTCGCAAACGTAGTATGCACATAGATCATTCCCCGGCGCCTGCTTCAGGGCCTTTACGAGAATGGAATTTTGATCAGATAATAATTAATCAAGCATGAGTATTAAAGAGATGGCAGCTAGGTAGTACTCCCTTCGTAAACTAATATAAGAGTGTTTAGATCACTACTTTAGTGATCTAAATGCTCTTATATTAGTTTACAGAGGGAGTACTACTTAATTACTTACCTTGGGTCGATACCATTTCAGACTTTGTTTCCATGGGCATGGAGTGACCCTGATGAACTTTGCCCAAGCCCTGCCCGCCGACAAAGAAAATGAATAAATGGGTTATTAAATAGTTGTTATCAGGAAATGACGAACTAATAAAATAGGCCGAGATATAGTTAATAATGATTGAAATTACCTGTTGACTATCCCCTTCACGATGCCGTAGTCACTTGCTTTCTTAAGTAGCGAGTCTAGTACTTCAACTGTTCCTTGATCAACTTTAATGATTAACAAGATCCAGTGAAATCTGCATGCACACACGTTTGCATGTCTTAATTAAGTGGGCATATGTAAGCAAAAACATGTAGCTATAGCTAGTAGGGAAAACAGAATTTGTAGTACAAGACAGTGTGACTCACTGGAAGTTGTAAGGAAGTAGTATATCTTCATTGTATTTGAGTTCCTTGAAGAACTGTAGCATGCTTTCCTCTACACATTTTGCGTGATATGGATCTATTTTCCATGTGTATTCATTAATGGTATTTGGATCAACGAACCCAATGCCATAGCGTCCACCTTTTTTCATTTCATAAATCTTCATCCTGCATAATACCACAGAAAGAATATAGTGAGGATAATTACAAGTAATGATTGATCAAAATGATCAGCTAGATTGAGACTTAAATTACAGAAAGAAATCACTTACAGACAATAGCAACTGACGATAGATTTGTCGAGTGTGTCTTTATTGTATAGCTGAAAAAGTTCTGAATACTCAATGGTCACAGCTTTCTTATGGTAGTAATGCTCCTCGTTGACATTCACCATGAGGGACTCTCGATTGGAAATCTTGGTAATGTCCATGTACCATTGATGCAATGCATACATTCTCGTTGGGAGCTTATTGACCTCCTCTGGCTCGACCAAAGGTTGGCCCCGGGCATATTTCCGTTTTATTTCCTCCTCTCTAGTCGGAGACATGGGCTCGATATCGAGGAGTTGTCCAACAGTGATCCTGATCGATTCAGCCTGCGCAATATGCTCCTCGGTTATTACGACATCGCCCAGCCCGGGAACGTTAACGGTTTGCCCACAATAATATTGGACGCGCCTACTCTCATGTGTTGTTGGCATAACAAGCGGGGGGATTGATTGTGCCGCCTGTTCTCCCAGCTGGGGAACGGTTTTACCGCTCCTTTTGCCAGCTGATTTGCTTGAGCTCGAGCTCGCCTCTTTCTGTAGACGTGCTCGATTTAACTTCTTAATGTGGCGCTCATAGTCTGAGTCAACAGGCTTGGGAGCTGGTGGTCTAGCCATACGAATGAAGTGGTCAATATTTTCCACAGGCACTTTCTCCCTTGGCGACGGTGGTGGTTTCGGTGCAAAATGGGCTTCCACCTCGGCCTTCGATATGGCTACGTTTTCCTCTTCGGACTTGTCGTAAGGCCTCTGCGGAAGAGGCGCGAGGCTTCTTGGACCATATTGAAATCACTTGCCTCCGCCTGTACCTGCAGTACTACCTCGACTTGTACCGCTACGCACCATAGCTGAGGCGTCTCTCTTTCGTGATTGCTGAGGCGGCGAAGACGGCTGACGTGGCTGAGTTGGAGGAGGAGTGGCCTGAAGCTGTGCCGGACTTGGAGGAGGAGTTTCCTGAAGTTGTGCCGGACTTGGAGGAGGAGTGGCCTGACTCTTTGCTGGACTTGGAGGAGGAGTGGCCTGAAGTTGTGCCGGACTTGGAGGAGGAGTGGCCTGACGCGTTGGTGGACTTGGAGGAGCGGGAGTATGCTGACTCGGTGGCGGACTGCGATGAGGAGTCGAATGACGCGGTGTTGGTGGCCTTGGAAAGATGATGCAATCCTTTCTCCATATGATGATACGTTGGTTGGCCTCTCCTAGTGTGTGCTCATCGTCACCTCCAGGAATGTCAAGATCTAGCCCCGAATATTGGTCCACCACCTCATCAACCACCACCTCCAGGAATGTGCATGCATAAGCTCGGCGTTCTCTCTATTGGGCTCGAACAACCCGGATCGAGCCTCTTCTATTGCAACAAGTAGCTTATCTTCGGCTCCGTCCAGACATGCCTTCTTGGAAACTTTGCCTGTCTTCGGGTCTAAATCCCCCCATGCGCATAGAACCAAGTCCTGCACCTGGGGGGCCAGCTCAATGTTTCTGGAGTGACACCTGCATCCAGCATCTCTTTCTCAGACTTATCCCACTTAGGCAATCCAACCGCATAGCCACCTGGCCCCAGCTTATGGAACTTATCCTTTTTTGCGGCATTGGCCTTGTTTATTCTCGACCGTTCCTTAGATAATTCCGAATCCTTGAATTTCACGAAATCGTCCCAATGAGCACTTTGCTTCTCTAGTACTCCCTCGAATACTAGAGTCTTGCTTCCTCCATTGACGTACTTGGCCCATTCACGAATCTTGTGGTTCTTAAATGCAACCGCCATCTTCCTAAGAGCATGGTCCTTGACTTTGTCCACATCTGCTTTTGTGAAATGATCTGGTAGGGTGAAATGTTCCATGAGCATTTTCCAAAGCAAATGTTTTTGTCTGTCGTCGACAAAAGTAACTCCTGGACATGGCTTTGATGGCTCTCTCCATTCTTGAAGGGAGATCGGGAGTAGGTCCTTCACAAGAACTCCGCACTGACGAACAAACTTGTCCACGATCTTCTTAGGCGCGAATGGTTCGCCATTAGGTTTGATTGCCTCGATATTGTACTTTACGCCCTCCTTCAACTTTTTGCTCGGGCCTCGTTTCGTCCTGTTGCCTGAAGATTTGCTCGATCCGGATGGCTGAAAGAAGAAAGATCGATTCGTTAATATATCTTCAAGTCATTTAAAACATGTGATGATCACCAGATGCCTGCTTATATAAATATATATACCTCGCCGGTCTTTGTTGTTTCAAGATCAACATTTTCTTCGTCATATTCATAGTTCACGACTTCATCAATTCGGTCGACGCGATCGAATATCATATCACCCTCCCCGGTGTTGTTTAGATATTCGGAGCCGTCATAATCTTCTTCATTCTGATCATCATCTGGCTCGCGAGGATTGCGTATGATATTGAACAGGGCCTCTTCTCCCTCTCTGCCGGTATTGTCCGCCATAGGTTTTGTTTAACTATTCCAAAAGAAATATATTCAAATTACAATGCATGGATGCAATCAATTAATAAGGAAAAACTGAATCAATCATAATACATAATAAGCATCATCGAATATAATCTCGAATACGTCGTCTCGAATAATAGATATAATCTCGAATACATTGTCTCGAATAATAGATATAATCTCGAATACATCGTCTCGAATAATAGATATAATCTCGAATACATCGTCTCGAATAATATATAATCTCGAATACATCGTCTCGAATATTATATATCGAGTACATCACTGGCTAGGTAGCTAATAAAGATCGAATACTACAGAAGAATCTAGGACACTCGCGGTTCCTTCGGCGCGGGCGGTGGACACCCAAAGAGAAGGAACCCTCACAGGATCATAGCTGAAGTGAGATCCCTGAAGAAACTGCCAGGTATTGGAGAACCTGCCGCCCTCTAACACAACCATGTAGCGATGGACGTGCTCGTCCTCCTCCCTGACACGGCGACGCACCTCCTCCGGCGGGGCCGGCTCCCTCCGCACCGAAACTGGCCCACGCGAACGCCACCAAACGAGATCAGGGTCGACGGCGGGACCCGGGGTCGGGTTCCTCATCAAGCGGCGCGCCCCTCCAGGCAGCACCTCCCAGTGCCAGCCCGGCGGAGCCCAGTCCCGGACATGGGTCAGCCGGACATCGTCGCGGACGGGTCGACGGCAAGGATGCGGGCCGAGCATCGTCCAGAACAAATACTAGTTATATGCCCGCAAAAAGTAACATTTTTTTAATGATTGGATTTTGATAACTAAAATTTCTAACATTTTTATATAACTAACATTCCTATAACATTTCTAATAATGCTATATAACTAACATTTCTATAACATTTCTAATATTTCTATAA